>NC_055663.1:29260644-29385644 GCF_017976325.1 Chelmon rostratus
TACATATATCTATGTTATAAAGATCATTCAAAATCTATTTATTAAGTCATTGCATTAATGCATAGGGTTGGGAAATAGAATTATTTATTGGGAGATTTTTCTTTTCATTTTTTTATTTAACTTTTATGCTTTTTAATGCATCATTTAAATCTTATTTCAAAATGTCTTTGAATTTATCAATTGATTAATTGATTTTAAATAAACTCTGTAAAAGACTGCACAAAATGAGGAAGGAAACATGAAGACATCCACTACCGGCCTGTCGCTCTGACCCCGGTGATCAAGAAGCGTTTTGAGCAGATTATTCTCAGGTACATCAGAGGCTTCATCCCCTCGGACCTAGACAGCCTTCAGTTGGCCTGCAGAGGGAATCAGTCCACAGAGGATGCTGTCTCCATCACCCTGCACACAGCCCTGACCCACCTGCAGCAGCCCCACACCTACGTCAGGATGCTATTTGTAGACTTTAGCTCAGCTTTTAACACCGTCATCCCAGACAAGCTGAAGCTACACACGGTGGGTCTGCCTGCGTCTCTGTGCCACTGGATCAGAGACTTTCTCACCAACAGGCCTCAGGTGGTGAGAATAGGGAACATCACATCATCCCCTCTGGTCCTCAGCACGGGCACGCCACAGGGTTGTGTGCTCAGCCCGGCCCTCTTCACCATGTTTACTCACAACTGTGCTGCCATACACCCCCCCAACACAGTCGTGAAGACGACACTACAGTAGTGGGTCTCATCTCAGATAACAACGAGACCCACTACAGAGAGGAGATACACCAGCTCACCCAGTGGTGTTCAGCCAACAACCTGGTGCTGAACACAGGAAAAACCAAGGAGGTCATTGTGGACTTCAGGAGGTCCAGGAAGACGGATCACGCCCCCCTCCTCATGGACGGAGAAGTGGTGGAGCGTGTGGACAACATCAGGTTCCTGGGCCTCCACATCACATCTGACCTCTCCTGGTCCATGAACACCTCCCGCCTGGTGAAGAAGGCACAACAAAGGCTCTTCTTCCTCAGGAAGCTGAAACGGGCTGGACTCTCCTCTCGGTTGCTCGTCAATTTCTACAGGGCCACAATTGAAAACATCCTCTGCCTCAGTGTGACAGTGTGGTACGGCAGCTGCACGGCACAGGAGAGGAAACAACTGGCACGGGGGGTTAAAACTGCCCCCTTCCTGACCTAGACTCTATATATGAAGGCCGGGTCAGGAAGAGGGCGAGATCCATCGCCACGGACCCCAGCCATCCGGGCCACAGACTGTTTGTACCGCCTCCATCAGGAAAGCGGTACAGGAACATCCGCACCCCCACTAACTGAGGGACAGCTTCTTCCCCAGAGCTGTTAGAGCTATCACCACCAGCACCCCCCCACTGCAGTGAGAGACTGGGAGAACTGTGAACACTGCACACCGCACTTTACACCTACACCTCCACCTGCACCTTCTGTGTACTTAACTTTAAAGTACACACACATACTTAACTAAATTATATACATTTTAGTATATTCCAGCTGCTGTTGGTACATCTCACTTTAGTTATTTTTTATTGTCTTAGTATATTTTCATTTCTGGTATATTTTTACTGCATTTACGAATATTTTTACTGCATGTTGGTTTATTTTATTCTAGTATCCTAATTTTATTTTATAATCTTTCTTGTTATCTTGTTTCTAACATGGGAATGTAGGTAGTAGTCAGGTTATTTGCAAAGCTATATTTTATTGACGTTTTTATTCAGGATTTTTGGACCTCACACTAAAATGACTCTCTGACCTCCAGATGAGGGCGTGTTCCAGGAGGTGGTGGTGGAGATTGAGCGTCCCCGCCAGCAGAAGGCCTTCCTGGGCGGCTACAGGCACCGGCTGACGGGGACGGAGTACCGCAACGCAGCCGTCCAGACCCTGCCCAAGAGGAGACCTGACGGAGGGGTGGTGGTCTTCAGCCGCGACACACAGGTACAGCACAGAGGCTCACAACACAAAGATCAGTGTGGGACTTCAGCGCTCGGCAGTTCATACGTTTGCCTGCAGGCAGACTTTGATACGGAATAAAAAACAATGAAAATAATAGAAAATTTAGATAAAACGTTTAATTAAATGCATGAAAAATGCACAGACCAACAGCAGGGTGTGTGTGTGGTGCATTTAAAGGTCGCTCATTAATGCAGAACATCGTTATTATTCAGGCACGAGGCAGAACACGACCTCGTGTGCAAATGAAGCTGTCTAATTACAGGCAGAGAGACAGGCCGAAAACGAGCCTCTTCAGCCAGGAGGCAGAAGACGAGTGGCCACAGTGACACCGCTGACTGTGTTCTGCATGGTTTTCACCAGATTCAGTCAAACATCACTTTAACTGAACATCAGCATGCAGATATTTTACATCAGCCGATCATTTTTCAGACCATTCACCGCTTTTCTGATTCATTTCTTTACCTCCTGTCGTCCTTATTTCTGTGAAAATCAGCTTGCAGAGACTTGAATCTTGCTGCAGAGAGACAGTCCGTCACAGTTAATGCTTTATTTCCTATGTTGTGTCAGTTAAAATGAATGTGTGGAACTAAACTAAACTGTAATAAGACTGTAGAAGAGCCGCAGCTTCTCAGGAACTGTCAGAATAACTTTCAAAACCAAACATTCAGACAAAGAAAAGCCTGAAGGACAGAGTAAAACGAGGTTCAGAGAAAGAACGAGACATTTCTCCTGCGTTGCATTGTTTTTTTTAATGTTTGTGTCAGGGCTCTCTCAGGGAGAATCTACAGGATCATTTAATCAACAGCACTGATCACTGAAGTCTGTTGACCTGACAAAGATCAGTCAGCAAACAGAGTTCAGTTCACGGTTCAGGAAGTCAAATCGTTTGTGGTAGAACAGCTGCTGTTGCTCCGTCAGCTCTGTCAGAGCCGGAGCAACTGTTGTTCTGCTGCCACGTTCGCTCTGAAGCGTGAAGGAAAAGTATCGTGACGTTGTGTGAACAGAGTTTTAGAATCAAATGTTTTCAGTTCTGTGGTTGGACGTTAGCGTGAGGAGATCTCAGCAGGAGTTTGGTTTGTTCCAGCAGCAAGAAAAGAAACTGATCAGAGGAATCCTTCAGCTTTAATCAGGAAGGAGTGTGTGTGTGTGTGTGTGTGTGTGTGTGTGTCTGTGTGTGTCTGTGTGTGTCTGTGTGTGTCTGTCCAGTGTATGACTCACCTTTGCCCTCCTGCACACAACTACACACTACCTGGCTCTGTCTCTCAGACACACACACACACATACAGACACACAGACACACACAGACACACACAGACACTCACACACACACACACACACACTGTAATGATGGTGGCTGGCTCGTTACAGACGTACATACATGAAGACGCACATCACTGCAGTAATGAGACCTCTGTGTGTGTGTGTGGGAGTGAGTGTCTGTGTGTGTGTGCGTGCCGTGCGTGCCGTGCGTGCGTGTTTGTGTGTACGTTCGTGCATGCGTGCGTGCATGCGTGCGTGCATGCGTTCGTACGTGCGTGTGTGTGTGGGTGTGTGTGTGTGTGCGTGTGTGTGTGTGTGTGGGTGTGTGTGTGTGCGTGTGTGTGTGTGTGTGTGTGTGTGTATGTGGCTCTGTGGAGGTGTCACCACTGTGATCAGATGATTTGTCGCCACATCACAGCGCCGCAGCCTGTTGGATGATGATGATGATGAAAACTCTGAAAAAGAGAAGCTCTCGATTACTCGATGTCACAGAGGCAAACATGTCCCACCTGTTTGGTTTGGTTTGAGTCTTTGGGAGAAACTCGTGTCAGTAAGTCATTGAGAGGATGGTGTTATTAGTTTGTTATGGAGCTGTTGGAGGTACTCCACCAGGTGTAGGCCTCTCACAGGATTTTAAATGAGCTCGTTAATCCAGAAAACAGCTCGTTTCCCTCTAACATGACCGTCAGTATCCCTCAGAGTCTACAGGACCGGCTCTCACCTTATTAAGTTCTTACTAAATAGTAACTGTTTCTAACTAATGATTTACTAAATCAATATCCACCGTTCAAATTTAAGAACCATGTCGTGCTGAGCAGCCGCTGTACAGATCAAGACAGATTCCCCTGGATGGGGGGAGTTTCAGACCAGCGTGTTTGGTGGATGATCATCAGCAGGTTTTCCTCTCTTCCCTGTCCATGTTGTTTTTTGTCTGAATAAATCTCGTCATGCTGAATCTTTATCGACTTGCTGGCATCAGTCGGATGTACAGACCCTCCTCTCGGCAGACATTCTGTGAGCTCTGTGGGACTCACGGTTGACGTCTTATGGACACAATCTGTGACGTTTGACCGTTTTTGAATGGAACAGCTCAGCGTCTCGTTGTTTGTGTGGATGATTGGACCGGGACGGGTCCGCGTCCTTCACGGAGCTGAAGTTATCAGCAGACTCCGCCCTCGGGGAAATGACTGGCAGTCTGCTCACAGAGCCGCTCGGTCGGTGACTCGTCATGTCTGTGGTCTGTGGTCTCAGCGACATGAAACAGTGTGTGTTCTGTCCTTTTGGTTCCAGACTTGATGACAAAAGGTCTTCACTAATTAAAGGTTTCATCGAGACTAAACAAGTTTTGTTCAGGGTACGTCAGCATCATCGATCAGAAGCCCGCAGCGTGTAAAATGTTGCTCACAAGCTCATCTCACCTACGATGAATCTCAATGAGCAGCCCGAGGCGTGTGACCTCAGCCGCGGCCTCCGTACAGCGCGTCCATATCAGCACCCTGCGCTGCCCCGAGCTCGTGTCCTCAGGCGGGATCACAAACTCAATTCATATTTTCAGATTTAGCCCATAAGAACAGGACACTGGCACCTGAGTCCACTTCATTCCTCACAGAGATCTCAGATCCCAGTGGATCTCCAGGAGTGGATCCTCAGATACAACATGTTTCCTCATTTACTCTTTCTACCATTCAGAAGGCTGGAGTCACCTGTTATACTGATGGTTGTCTTCTTTTCTTCAGTATTTTAGAGATAAAAACAGTATAATTCAAACACTAAAAGCCATCCATCCATCCATTCTCTTCCGCTTATCCGGGGCCGGGTCGCGGGGGCAGCAGTCTAAGCAGGGAAGCCCAGACTTCCCTCTCCCCAGACACTTCCTTCCCAGGCCAGCCGAGCGACATAGTCCCTCCAGTGTGTCCTGGGTCTTCCCCGGGGCCTCTTCCCGGTGGGGCATGCCCGGAACACCCTCCCAGGAAGGCGTCCAGGAGGCATCTGATAAAGATGCCCGAGCCACCTCAGCTGGCTCCTCCCGAGTGACAGAGCTCCTCACCCTATCTCTAAGGGAGCGCCCCGCCACCCTGCGGAGGAAACTCATTTCAGCCGCTTCTATCCAAGATCTTGTTCTTTCGGTCATGACCCAAAGTTCATCACCATAGGTGAGGGTAGGAACGTAGATTGACCGGTAAATCGAGAGCTTTGCCTTTCGGCTCAGCTCCTTCTTCACCACGACGGACCGGTACAACGACCGCATTACTGCTGCCGCACCGATCCGCCTGTCAATCTCACGCTCCATCCTTCCCTCACTCGTGAACAAGACCCCAAGATACTTGAACTCCTCCACTTGAGGCAGGAGCTCTCCTCCAACCCAGAGGGCACAAGCCACCCTTTTCCGGTCAAGAACCATGGCCTCGAACTTGGAGGTGCTGATTCTCATCCCAGCCGCTTCGCACTCGGCTGCAAACCGCCCCAACACATGCTGGAGGTCCTGGTTCAAAGAGGCCAACAGGACAACATCATCCACAAAAAGCAGAGATGAGATCCTGTGGTCCCCAAACCAGACTCCCTCCGGCCCTTGGCTGTGCCTAGAAATTTTGTCCATTAAAATAATGAACAGAACCGGTGACAAAGGGCAGCCCTGCCGGAGTCCAACATGCACTGGGAACAGGTCTGACTTACTGCCGGCAATGCGAACCAAGCTCCTGCTCCGGTCATACAGAGACCGGACGGTGCGTAGTAAAGGGCCCCAGACTCCATACTCCCGAAGCACCTCCCACAGAATGCCACGAGGGACACGGTCGAATGCCTTCTCCAAGTCCACAAAACACGTGGACTGGTTGGGCAAACTCCCACGAACCCTCAAGCACCCTGCGGAGGGTGTAGAGCTGGTCCAGTGTTCCACGACCAGGACGAAACACTAAAAGCATCCTTTACATTTGAAATAGTTTAATAGTTTTTAAATGATTAAAACTTCCATCTTGTGTTGTATGACAGGGAAAATACTGTTGGAGCCTTTCTTTCCTCCAAATACCTTCTGTTTAAATTTATTTTCCAGTCCAATGACCCCGAGATCATTATTAAACCACAATGGTGCAACTGGGCTCTAATTATTTCAGGAACATGTTTTTCTTTGGCCTGTCTGCAGTCTGCTCAGCGAGGTGGCTACACTGTGTTCACCTGATAATCTGTGTGTGCCGCTAACCCTCGACCAGCCTCCTACCTTCAGGCTTTAAGAGCAGCTTTGCTAAATTCCAGCTTGTCATAGTCATTCTACAGCGTTTTGTAACTTCTATTTGTAAAGACTTTCTACACCCTAAAAAGAGCAAAGAGCATTCATGAATACGAGGTCATCCTCTGTCTGTCTGACCGCTGAATGAAGCTTCTGTGGCAGCAGATCGTCTGAACAGTAACGTAAGATGGCGTTCGTTATTCAGTCGCTGTGTGTGTGTGTGTGTGTCCCTGTCAGACAGCGGAGCTGACGCGTCAGGCCCAGCAGTGTCCAGTCAACGCCTCCACCCAGACGACCCGGGGCGGCTGCTACGTCTCCCATCTGAAAGACAAGCTGGTCGTCCCCGGCAACTACATCACAGCTGACGAGCATCATGCCAGGAGGCTGAGAGCTGTGAGTAAACAGCACATACAGGCAAAAGCATCCATTCTGAGCAGATCAGTACAATCTGATCTTTCCACAACGTCATCACGCTAAATTACATGTGCTGTAGTTTCTCTACTTCAAGAAATACGGTACGTATAGAATCCTGTGAGAAAGATGTTCTTAGTTCTACAACAGTGGACAGTTTGAAGATACAAAGAGCTTCAGTCATCAGTGACTTAACCATGTATGGAGATGACCACATTAGATCTGCTGAGTCTACAGAGTCTAGTCATGTGTTTAAATGTAAATCTGGTCCCTGAACTTTCTCCTTCCTCTGTAGAAAAATACAATAAACCATCTCCTTCAAGTCCAAGTTCCTATTCTGGGGGGACATATTTAAAAAAAAAACTTAATTCAGAAAAGACCATTAAAGAAGAGACATAGCACAAGAGACAGGCTCAGAGGAAAGAAAACAGCTAAAGAAAATAACAAAAAGACATCAGAGACATTAGAGAAATTACATTTGGGAGCTAACAAGCTCGGGAGTAAACAATCAGAGACACTTAAAGAGGACTTCACAGAAGTCCGACAGTCAGACGACCGTCTTCAGTCACACTGTGGGTTCATTAGCTCCAGTCCGCTGCCCTGTGCCGGCTCTCCTTGCAACCAGGGGCGTATTCGGGACTCGCTCAATGTGACCGTAGCCTGTGTGATGAAGGTTGCTGCTTCAGATCACTGTTGTATGTTCTTTGATGTGTTTTTTGCTCTTCCTGTACTACTGCAGGGTGCTCAATCAAAACTGTATGACTGACAGTGAAAACTTTAATGTTATTGTTGTTCATCACAAACCAAGAATCTAGCAAACACCTACAACAGCTGTATATAACACCTGTATATAACAGCTGTATATAACAGCTGTATATAACAGCTGTATACAACAACTGTATATAACAGCTGTATATAACAGCTGTATACAACAACTGTATATAACAACTGTTATATAACAACTGTATATAACAGCTGTATATAACAGCTGTATATAACAGCTGTATACAACAACTGTATATAACAACTGTTATATAACCGCTGTATATAACAGCTGTATATAACAGCTGTATACAACAACTGTATATAACAACTGTTATATAACAACTGTATATAACAGCTGTATATAACAGCTGTAAATAACAGCTTTATATAACAACTGTATATAACAGCTGTATACAACAGCTGTATATAACAGCTGTATACAACAACTGTATATAACAACTGTATACAACAGCTGTATATAACAGCTGTATATAACAGCTGTATACAACAGCTGTATACAACAGCTGTATATAACAGCTGTATATAACCGCTGTATATAACCACTGTATATAACAACTGTATATAACCGCTGTATATAACAGCTGTATATAACCGCTGTATATAACAGCTGTATATAACCGCTGTATATAACAACTGTATATAACAACTGTATATAACCGCTGTATATAACAGCTGTATATAACCGCTGTATATAACAACTGTATATAACAACTGTATATAACCGCTGTATATAACAGCTGTATATAACCGCTGTATATAACAACTGTATATAACAACTGTATATAACCGCTGTATATAACAGCTGTATATAACAGCTGTATTTAACAGCTGTATATAACCGCTGTATATAACCACTGTATATAACAACTGTATATAACCGCTGTATATAACAGCTGTATATAACCGCTGTATATAACAACTGTATATAACAACTGTATATAACCGCTGTATATAACAGCTGTATATAACCGCTGTATATAACAACTGTATATAACAACTGTATATAACCGCTGTATATAACAGCTGTGTATAACAGCTGTATATAACCGCTGTATATAACAGCTGTATATAACAGAGCAGGTCTGAGTTCATATTAAGGTAGAAATGAGACTTTTTGAATCCTGCTAATGCAGCTGTGTTGTGTGAGCTACACATGATATAAATGTAGGTGTAAGTATTAACAATCAATACAACATACATCAAAATATATGTATTTTTATATAAATATGATATATTTTCAGTGTATAGCCACACTCTATACTATACAATAATAATATAATAAAATAATACTGTACATATTTAGTCTGCTGTGGTGACCTGTCCCCTCCTTTCCTCTCGCCCACCCAGGTGATCCGCCTGCAGTCGTTTGTTCGGCGCTGGCTGGCCCGGCGGCAGGTGGAGGCGCTGAGGAGGGATCGGGACCGACGGCTGGCCTGGCTGGAGATGCAGGAGAGGAGGAGGACGGAGGAGAAGGAGGAGCAGCTGAGAGACCGCCGCCAACGCTGGAGGAACCCGCAGAGGAGGGAGGACTTCAACCTGCTGTACCACGCTCTGGAGAGTAAGCTGGAGGAAGTGTTCAGATCCTTTACTGTGACTGACCACTGTGACTGTTATGATTTATATCATGAGTGAATGCAGAAGCAGGATTTTACTGTCGTAGTCAGCTGTGATGGAGCTCATTTCAAACTGATGATGCCCTCAACTTCAAAAGAGTCGGGATGCTGTGTGAAAAGGGATGTGATCACCTGCTAATTCTTTTTGACTTAAACTCACCTGAACACAGCACAGAGACACAATCAGTGGCGTGCACGGGGGGGCGTTTTTGAAAAACGTGCGCTAAAGTGCCCTCTTGGACTCCAAAACGTGTGCTAAAGTGCCCTCTTGGGAGCCAAAACACGCGCTAAAGTGCCCCCTGGGAGCCAAAACACGCTCTAAAGTGCCCTTTTGGTCTCCAAAATGCGCTCTAAAGTGCCCTCTTGGATGCCAAAAGGCGCTCTAAAGTGCCCTCTTGGACTCCAAAACGCGCTCTAAAGTGCCCTCTTGGATTTCAAAACGCGTGCTAAAGTGCCCCCTGGGAGACAAAACACGCGCTAAAGTGCCCTCTTGGACTCCAAAACGTGTGTTAAAGTGCCCTCTTGGACGCCAAAACGCGCTCTAAAGTGCCCCCCGGGAGCCAAAACGCGTGCTAAAGTGCTCCCTGGGAGCCAAAACGCGTGCTAAAGTGCCCCCTGGGAGCCAAAACGCGTGCAAAAGTGCCCCCCGGGAGCCAAAACGTGTGCTAAAGTGCCCTCTTCAGTGGCGAGGATGCGCTATATGTGCCCTTTTTTTCCTTTTCGCCCCTGCCCTTCAAAAAGTCTGTGCACGCCACTGGACACAATATTTACTGTCTGAGGAGCAACTAAAGACTGGGAAAGATGTGGAACGCTCCAAAAACACCTGTTTGGATCATTCCACAGGTAAACAGGCTGATTGGTAACAGGTGATAGTATCATGATTGAAAGGCTCAGTGGTTCACAGCGAGGATGGAGCGAGGTTCAACACTTTGTCAACACGTGATTGGATAAAGAGATTAATACCTGGACTCAGGAACACTTCAGGAAACTGTTTGATTATTAATGACTGATTCTGGTTTTACTGATGCTTCACACTGAGTCCTGCTTTTGATTTGAGGTTTAATTAATGTAGTCATTATGTTGATTGATTGTTTGGTTCATAACAGTTCAAAAATCTTGAGAAATGCAGTAACCCAGCAACCCAGAGGCCAAAGTGACATTGAAATGATTAAATAAAGAAAAAGCAGCAAATCAAAACCATGAAATGTTCGGTTTGGTGTGACCTGTCAGCTGCTCAGCTTGTACACACTGAACACACTGAGCATCATATATTAGAGGCTCTTCAAATCTCTCGTATGCAGAAATCTTACTTTATAACGACCCAAAGCTCAGCCAATACTGCAGTTAAGAACCTCAAATGTGTACTGAGGTACTGTACTTGAATAAATCTCCACCACTGCTCTGTACAGCTGTGCGTTGATGTAAAATGTTCTGTGTGTTTCAGAGTGGAGGCTCGAGGCGGAGCAGCGCATCAACTCCTCCCTGCGAGGAGCTGAGAGGAAGGCGGCTCTCTGCTCGCTGCTGGAGCGGGAGACGCAGCTCATCGCCACCATCGGACGCCATCGCATCGCCGCCCAGGAGAGCAACTACGACCAAGCTGTCAGGAGACTCCTGGACAAGGTCAGAGGTCGCTGCTCTCCATCCCCTCCCAGCTCGCCCAGTCCAGAACAAACCGTTTCCACGTTTGATGTCGGAGTTTGGGCCAAAACTAAGAAAGAGTTAGCAGACACGAATATCAGTAGTTTGTAGTAGTTGTAGCTTAGTTTCTACTACTGCTACTTCTACAAGTTGTACGAGCAGTTGTAGGAGCAGTGGCAGTATTTGAAGTTGTAATACCAGTATCAGTAGCAGGAGAGGTTCAGTTAGTAGGAGTATTAATATTATTAATCATAACACTATTCTTTGCATCAGCAGCAGTGCAGCAGTGATAGTCAGCTGTCAGCTGTAACAGTAACTACTGCAGTACTATTAGCAGCAGTGTTAGTAGTACCATCATCAGCAGTACTCACAGGGTGACGCTGTGTTTCAGTCTGCGGCTCCTCATCAGTGGGCGGCAGCAGACGGTCGACTCATCCAGATGGAGACTCAACACACACTGAGAGCCAGACAGCTGCGAGACCTGTACAACAACCAGAACCAGACCACTACAGACCAGGACCAGAGACTCCAAGTCCTCATGACACTCAAACACACTGTCAAGGTCCCACACACACACACACACAGACACACACACACAGACACACACACACACACACACACGCACACACACACACACACACGCACACACACACACGCACACACACACACACACACACACACTCACACACACACGCACACAAACGCACACACACACACACTTTGTACATATAACATTTCATAGAATGTATATTTTCCTGTTTCTGTGTAACTACAGTTCCTGTTTTATAAGAGTTTACTCGTCGTTGTTGGTAGTTTGATCGTCTTTGTTCTTATTGGATAGGAGCACACGTGTCAGCTGACCCGGGACATCGTGGATTTGATTGACAGGGAGGTGGACCTGATGACTCGGGGGGTTAAGGCAGCCAATCTGGCGGGGCTGAGGGAGAGGATCTCCACTCTGTTCCTCCAGTACATCAAAACACCAGCGTTTAACCCTGAGGTGGCCAGGCTGCTGAAGGTGAGCAGAGAGTCCTGCTGATCTGAACCACGTGGACATAAAAATATCTCCAAATAACGTTAAATCCCCCCCAGGTTCCCCAGAACCCCTCCCAGCTGAAGGACGGCATGTTCTTCTGTCGGGGCTGTCATCGCTACCTGCAGTTTGCGGACTTCAGCCCGTCTGCCAGCGCCCGTCTGAGCGGGCGGTGCCGCGACTGCGCCGGACTCGACAACATAGCGAGATCCCGCCACGACGTCTCCTGCTACAGAAACATCCTGAGGAGGCTGAGGGACGACGAGCTGCGGCTCAACAGGGACGCCAAGATTCCCGTCCTGCTGCAGGTGCTTTGTCACTTTGGTTGATTTCTGTTAGTCTGCAGAGCAGACGCTCCATCCAGTGTCTACCTGTGTGTCCTCTCAGGCGGAGGATGTGCGGTACCTGGTGGAGGTGGTCTGGGCGTCCCGCTCGGCCCTGAACGGCAGCAGAGACCTCTACAGCCTGGTGTTTGTCCGCTGGGACCGTCGGAGGGACTTCAGCCCCTGGAACTGCATCCTGCTGTCCAAAGAAGAGACTTCAGCTCACATGGAGGTGGAAGACGTCCACAAGGTCTGTCCATGTAAACATTCACACCCATCACACCCGACCCCCCCCGGTGTTAAAGCGTGCTCTCATTCCCACCTGGATGTAATAAATGGTTATCTTCTGCTCACCTTGTGATGGGATCAAAGAGGATCTGAGTCGTAGTAACTCATCATCATCACCTCAAAGATAAACTCTGAGTTTGTTGAAGCTCCCGGTCTCCTGAAAATGAGCCCTTTTCTGAGGACCGAGGAACCTTCAGGGAACTTTCACCTGCATGTGTGTAATGTTGCTCCATGAAAATGCTCCCCCTGCAGCAGGGGGTGGGAACTGTGGTGGTGGAATGACACACAAACCTCAGGCTTCTACAACTTGTTCTCAAGCGTCAGTCAATCCTCATTTAGTTTCTGGGTTTAGTTAATGTTTGGTGGAAAAGGGTCATTAGTTCCTGGTTCCTCAGGTTCAAACACAGGTAGAGTTTCTCAAATGGTTCCAGGGCCCCCCCCCCGAAAAGAGTCAACTTTCTTCTTCCTAATTTGGAAGTGGCAGGTTCCTGTGAAAGAACGAGTCTGGTTTATAACAGCCTGGGTTTAACTTTGGTTGTTTAAGTAGCTTTAAACAGCGGAGCTAACAGCTGAGGCGCTGTGACATCACCATGAAGTCCAACAGGGCGACAAACACAGCAGCCAGAGTGATGGTGCTTTGCCCCCCAACGATCGTCGTTTTCTGACTCCAAACTGAAGGTTCTGATAGGAGAGATCATTAACCTCGAATAGACGGTGCACGCACACACTTCCTGTGAAAACTGGCACATGGTCGCTCAACTACTCTGTTTGTCTGGTCAAACAGTAAAAAGCTTCTGGACTGCAGCAGTGGCTCAAACTGAGTTTTTTCCATTCTCTGTGTGTGTGTGTGTGTGTGTGTGTGTGTGTGTGTGTGTGTGTGTGTGTGTGTCTGTGTGTGCGTGTGTGTGTGTGTGTGTGTGCGTGTGTGTGTGTGTGTGTGCGTGTGTGTGTCTGTGTGTGCGTGTGTGTGTCTGTGTGTGTGTGTGTGTGTGTGTGTGTGTGTGCGTGCGTCCTGTGTGTGTTCAGGTCTACGAGGCGACGTTCATCCGCGGGATCGAGCACAAACACACGCTGGCTCGGCGCCACTTCAGTCAGTTCTCCGTCATGGACGAGTACCTGGACTCTAAGCTGGCCACTGCCCCGGGCAACCAGCGTGTCTCCAAGCCCGTCACCATGGCGACAGGCGAGCACGCCACCGACATCACACCAGCACTGGCTCATTAACAAACGCCCTGTGGTTTTCTGTCACCGTTTCCTTCCTCACTCGTGGCGTCTGTCTCTTTCTACGTTCCCTCTGAAATATAAAGTTTTACTCCTGGTTTCCATTCAGGCAAATTCATTTTAGTCTTCATGCTTTTATTCTGAAAGCAGGTTGTAATGACTTTTGTGTCCTGTTCTGAGAGTCCAGTCCAGTCTTCCAGAAAGAACCGTAAGACTGAGATAATCTTAAAACCCAGTTTGTTTGTGGGTAAATGTTGGAAAAGCTCCGAGTTAAAGCAACACGTCATTGCAACGGACGGCGAGGAAAACAGCTCGCAGCTTTTTGGTGATGTCTCCCTTTGCATTCACACATTTACACATGATGGAGGTGTGTCCATTGAAGCACATCGTGCGTTGACCTCAACAGCTGACTTTACCACACAGCTTGAAATTCAATTAAAATTTAATTAAATGATTATTAAGTTGGCAAACATGATTCAGTTATTTAAGAGTACGGTGGTATCGATTGTCTCATAAACTCCAGACGACTACACCAGAAAACAAATAAGCATATTTTCCAAAATGTCAAATTATTCCTTTAAAGTTCATTTAAAAAAGTGAAACTTTAAATCTGCAGTCGAGATCTTTTAACTCAGTGTGAAGAGGAAATGTACAGTCTCAAAAAGGACGAGGCTGATTCTACAAGAGAAAAACATCAGAATCAGTCAGAAAACCTTTAAGACTCTATGATTGATTTTTGTGGGAAACTGAACTCAGATCAGTTTCCAGTGAAAACCTTAGTTCTGCCTTTTATCATCAGGGGCTGTGAACTGTGTTCTTCATATTTGCTGGCTCAGCAGTTTTTATTCACTGCTGTGTGTTTTCATTGATGGGAACGTTGCTGCTGCCGGGATTATTTCACTAAGAACGTTTTATTGCTGCAACAAAGCTCTTAAGTTTAGGAACGATCAGGGCTTCAGGTAAACGTTAGGGAGGTAAAAACATCCTGTTTCGTGTGTCCTTCATGGCACTGTTGACTTTCCATATTTAACAAAGATGACCATCTTCCCCGAACCTTCATCCAGACCTGTAAGTACCTGTAAACCAAGCTGCTGCTGCTGTGAGCAGATATCAGAGGAAAACAACAGGAAATACTGTCAGTGAACTGTTCAGCTGGTTTCAATAAACAGTCTGCAGGTGCAGCCTGAGCATCCTCTGGCCAATCAGAGCTTTGATACTTTGACTGCATTGTGCTGATAAAACTTTGTACTTTTTTACTCAAGTAGGATTTTATTCTTAGAACTTTATTTAACTCAATGGAGTATTTTAAGTTGCAGTACAATCACTCAAGCCTCCTAATACTGTGTTTTGTTGGTGTGAAATATTTGAGGAACCATGACAAGAGACACACATCTATGAGTCTAATATTTCCAGCTCGGCCTGAACGCACCTCCAGCCGCTTCTGGTGAGTTCAGTGAAAATGATTCTCGTGCATTTTGACAATGAGAGGCATTAGCCAAAGATCAAAGGTCACAAATAAAGTTAGCAACTGTTTAACGGCCCTCTCGGGGCTTTAAGATAAGGAGTTAAAGTATACCTGAAGGCAAATCGCAGCGCTCGGTTTCCCGTCTAACGAGCTGCGAGGCGCACGGCTGCGTGCAGATGCCTGAGGTGGAGGCAGGCTGCGTTCATTATCAGCAGGTCGTTCACTCCGTCTGTTGACATTTCGCCAAAACACCGTTATTGTCTTCATGATAACGGGACTCTGCGTGCTCATGTAAGCTCTGGGACGTGATTTATAGGACGTTCGATAAATGATGACCACATTCGTTTCATATCGTGGATTTTTTTCTGCTGATTTCAGCAAGAATTCACAGTTTTTCCTCTCGGGATGATGTTTTTTTCACAGTCGATGGTGTCTGCTCACCTGTCGTGTTGTTGTGTGTTGAACCCCGGTCTCATTTCTCCAAACCTGCTGACCTTTACATTCAGTAAAAATACCAAATATGTAGGACTGACATTTGAGCTGAGGCTGTCTATACTGAAGAAGGCCGACCAGGCCGAGAGCTTTAGTGATTTATGTGTTCACAGGTTGTAAACATTCATCTCCTGTGACGAACACCCTCAGAAACAGCTCGTCCTTGAGTAATAGTAAGAAGAATGTGCCGAGTTTCAGGTGTTTTGAAAGATATCCACCCTTAAAATGTCAGTCTGTTAAATTCAGATGATGTGGTGAAAGAAGCCTCTGAAGCAGCTGAGTGGTTGCTCTGTACCTCTGGATGTCGTGTAATGGACTCATGTGTTATGTTCAGTTTTAATAGACATCAAAAATGTGCCAGACTGACATTTGGGCAAATATCTGAAATGTTTCTTGTTGATGTTCATGATTTGGACAAAACTCATGAAAGAAGCCATAAAGGCCCGATTCATTACAACCATTACAGGCTTTTTAACACCATTGACTTCCAGTGAAAAGTGACCTGTGAGTTGCTTCTTTCTCAGAGCGACTAAATAACAAACCCTCAGTTTAAAATTTACTCAGACTTCAGGAAAATATCACATATTATGATAAAGTTTCTGCAGCTGTTCCTTCATTCTTAGTGTCTTCTGGTAAATTTGGCATAAGAAGTAGTCTGCCAAGTTTCAGATGTTTCAAGAAATATCCAGCGTTGAGCCACCAATGAGCCTCTGAAGCAGCCTGCATCGGTTTTCAAAGCTCCGTTACAAAAAATATGGGAGTTTTAGGTTCAGTTATTTAAATAATGACTACAACATACTTTTTCATCCCTGTTATGCCTAATTAGTATCACTTAAGGCTACGTCCTGTATCTTTCAGATATTTAGATCAATAGTATTTGGAGAAATTACTGGGAGGGGGGCATAGCCTGTCCAAAGCCAATCAGAGGCTACTTCTGAAACTTGTATGTTCACCAAAAGAGGCGATACTTCCCTGAATGCACAGCAGTTTGATCATGCAAGCCTTATACAGCATCGCAGGTCATGTGACAGACATGAAGATGAACATTTACTGCACCAGATAGCACATAAACCACACACACACACACACACACACACACACACACACAGGCAGATGCAACAACATCAGCACTGAAATCCATCCCGTAGGAGAGGATTCATTTTGGGAAGTATGTCAGTGGGAGATGCATGGAGCCCCCCAACAAGCGAAGAAAGGCCCGGTCCACCACCAAAGGTGTTTGACTGAGGGAAGCAAGCAGCTGCAGCGCCGATGAATCTGCATGTGTCCTAAAACAAGAGCTCAGCTTATCTGCCTGCGTAGGATATCATTCCATACATTTACAGGTTGTTTATAGGGGATGGCTGGACGGTCCTCGTCCTCCTGCTCCTCCTCCTCCTCCTCATGTCTTTTTGTGACAAACTTGAGCAAACTGCTTTGTTTTGCCATGATTTGTTTCTTAAACCACATTAAAAGTGTGGACTTCAGTTCCTGAGCTGCTCACGATCTGGCATCTGTGCGATGAGCTCAAAAAACCTGACATGTCATCATTACGAGGTCAGTATGAAGCAAGAGTTGTTTTATTATGTACTGGTCACATAGTCAGATACTAGAAACAGTATTTATTGACTGTTATTGACTGAATGATACAGCAAAAAAGGAAGCTTTCTGATTGGATGGGGCTCAGTACCAAGTGGGTGGGCTCAGGCTCATCTAGCCCCACCCACAGTTTGGCACCAGTTTCGCTCCATCAAAAGTGAATAAATCCACTCGTTTTCCAGCTGTGATGTTCCTCCTGGAGTTCCTCTGAAACCCCCTGAAAAAACAGGGGGAGTTCTAAAGACGTAAAGGATTTTAATTTAACCAATCAAATATTAGCACATCTATACTCTGAGTGTGGAGATGGACTGAAGTGTGAAACCTACTTAGAGCCTACTGCCCCTTTAAAGTGTCATAAATGAAAGGCTGTGATAGTATTATCTCACCTTTATGTGGGTGCAGAGATAACAGGCGGTCACCGAGCAGGTTTGGTGTCTTGCTCAAGAAAACTCCAACAGATACGGACACATGACATGACACCTCAAACAGTTAGAGTCCGGAGCGTCTGAGAGGAGTCGGACTGAGCCTGTTCTCCTGCCAGCTCGGTGACAGGCCGGCCATCAGCCGCTGGAGCGTCAGGAACCTGCAGAAGAAGAGGAAGGAAAGGAAGGGAGGCAGAATGCTGAGGAGGTTGAGGAGAGGACTGTGGAACTATCGCAGTGTCGCTCTGATCGTTTTCACGCCGCTGCTGCTGCTTCCTCTTCTTCTCGTCATCGGGACGAAGGTTAGTGTCCTTCACACACAAGTAATACCAAGCAGCTCCTCTGAAGTTAATAGATCAAAGTAAGCTGGACTGAAGGGTTGAAAGGAATCTGCAGTATCACCTGTGCATCACACCTGTCAGTCACAGGTGTGAGAGGAGCTGGGAAAGCCTCAGTAAAGCTTCACTAACCAGTCACATGTTTAATGTGAAAGGTGTCACAGTGATGAACCCACTGAGCCTTTTAGCCTCCTCTTGCTCCTAGTTTTGGTTTTTCAGCACATTTCCTTCATGGTTTAATCTCAGTGTTTGCAGCAGCTGCCGTGTGATTCCTGACCAGCGCCAAACAGCTGGCGGACGGCACGTCGCCATCAGCTCTAACACCAGATTTCAAAAAAGTCTGTAAATTAATTCAAGTTTCAATCCCTTCTGTTGCTGGGATATCAGGAGTTGGTTCACAGGAAACAGCTGGTGTCAATGATTCTCCAGCCGGGGGCCAATAATCCACTGCAGAAGAAGAGGACACCATGAGAGCTGTAAAACACGACGGATGTGTTAATCATGTATTAATGTGAGGAAGTTTATGGCCTCCTCGGTGCTCCACCCAGATCTGATGCTTCTCTCCTCCTTCTCCTTTATTGATGCACCAACTTTTCCCCCTCATAGCATAAAAATGTTTGTTTGTTTGTCTGTCTGTCTGTCTGTCTGTCTGTCTGTCTGTCTGTCTGTCTGTCTGTCTGTTTGTTTGTTTGTTTGTTTGTCTGTTTGTTTGTTTGTTTGTTTGTCTGTTTGTTTGTCTGTTTGTTTGTTTGTTTGTTTGTCTGTTTGGTTGTCTGTTTGTTTGTTTGTTTGGTTGTTTGTTTGTTTGTTTGTTTGTTTTTGTGTTTGTTTTGTGTTTTTTGTTTGTCTGTTTGTTTGTCTGTTTGTCTGTCTGTCTGTTTGTTTGTTTGTCTGTTTGTCTGTCTGTCTGTCTGTCTGTCTGTTTGTCTGTTTGTTTGTCTGTTTGTCTGTCTGTTTGTCTGTTTGTTTGTCTGTTTGTCTGTCTGTCTGTCTGTCTGTCTGTCTGTCTGTTTGTTTGTCTGTTTGTCTGTCTGTCTGTCTGTCTGTCTGTCTGTCTGTTTGTTTGTCTGTTTGTTTGTTTGTCTGTTTGTTTGTTTGTCTGTTTGGTTGTCTGTTTGTTTGTTTGTTTGTTTTTGTGTTTGTTTTGTGTTTTTTGTTTGTTTGTTTGTTTGTTTGTTTTTGTGTTTGTTTTGTGTTTTGTGTTTGTCTGTTTGTTTGTTTGTGTGTTTGTTTGTTTGTTTGTTTGTTTGCTTTTTTTGCGCGCAGCCTGAAAAAGTTCTGTAAAACAGGTGGATGTCAGCTCACTTTGACAAACTGAAGTGAAAGCGGGCCTCCAGCAGCTGGTGGAGAACAAACCAGAGCTAAAACAGGACTTACATTCATCAGTTACACCTTTAACCATTCGACAAATACACACTGTCTCATAAACACGCTGCTGTGTGGCTGCTGATTGGTTGTTCTCCGGACGCGGACATGTTGTGGTAAACTGGTGGATGAAGTGTTTGCGCTGTAGTTTTAGTTCAGTCCTCTGCGACAGATACATGCGACGGTGTCTGTGTGTTTGCTCGCTGTAGGAGGCAGAATGCGCCTACGTGCTGCTGCTGATGGCGACGTTCTGGGTGACGGAGGTGATTCCTCTGTCCATGACTGCCATGCTCCCCGCCATCTTCTTCCCCGTGTTTGGCATCATGAGTTCCTCAGACGTGAGTCCATCTGTCCTTTAGAGGTTTTAGATTAATTAGCAGCCCAGATAGCCTATATTGCTAACTAACTTTTGGCAGCGACATTAGCCAGAATGTTTGGTACGTAACTGTCCCACTTAGGTCCCGGCAAAGCTTTTTAACCTCACATCACGTTGACAAAATTTAGTTGAATTCATCAGCAACATCAGACGGACTAGCTGTAGCTCAAAAGTTAGCTAACCTAGCTACGTAGCCTCCAAATGCTAGCTGTGATAGTGACGACTAGATACTGAGTACCAGGCAACAAACGAATATAAATGACAAACTTACATCAGAATTTGGGCTAAAATTGCATTACTTCCTCACTGTTCCTCCTCCAGGTGGCGAAGGAGTACTTTAAAGACTTCCACTTCCTGCTGGTGGGCGTCGTCTGCCTCGCCACGTCCATCGAGAAGTGGGGTCTCCACCGGAGGATCGCCTTGAGGCTCGTCACCATGGTGGGAGTCAACCCTGCGTGGTGAGCGCGGTTTGGGGGGGGGGTTTCTCACCCCAAATCGAGGCCTTTATTAAATCTTGAATTGCTGACTCGGCCTTTCAGTGTGTGTTAGTGGATGAGATGAGCTTAGAGAGCATGAGTGTTTTGTATGTTCCTGCCCTGACGCCTTCGTCGTCGTGTCCAGGTTGATGTTGGGCTTCATGTCCGGCTGCGCATTCCTCTCCATGTGGGTCCAGAACACCTCCGCTGTTACCATGGTGATGCCCATCGTGGAGGCTGTTCTCCAGCAGATCCTGAAGGCCAAGGAGAGTGTGTGTGTCGGTGAAGACAACCCAAACCTGCAGCTGGAAGGTACCTGGATTAATGTTTTATACAGATCAGTGTTTACAGACACACACTGAAACAAAAAGAGCCAAAAAGATGAAACTGAGATATTCATGTTTTCTCTGCACAGCCCAGGTGAACAAATACTATGTGTAACTCTGCTATTAATATACAATGAATCTGATAATGAAAATAATATAGAGTTATTCAGAGACATTCTCATGGCTGTTTTCTATGTGCACGGATTTTGGGGATTTGTTCTGACACGTTTACTCTCCCTTCAACATTGGTGAGTGTGTGAGGACACCGCAATAAATTAATGATCAGGATTCCTTTATGGCATTATTGGATTAATTGTATAGATGGATTGGAATATTGGACATTTATATGATATCAGCACACTGTGCACACTGAAATACTTATTTTTTTATTGATTTATCCGCTATTTGATTTACTGCATTAGCCAAAAACAAACGGTTCTGTCTGAGTATTTTATCCATTAATTCATTGTTAATCGTAATATAAAATTATCACCCCGACAGTGGTTACCAATAACTGCCATGTCTGCCTCACAGAGAAGTGTATGTGTATTTTGACAGGAATATAATTCCTGCTTTAACAAAGATAAACTAAACACAACTCAACAATATTTATTGTGATGTACAGTGTCCTTGAGTGTCCTGAAAGGCGCTTTTAACAAATAAAATGTATTATTATTATTATTATTATTTTTGTTGCCCGAAAGTATACTTAAGAGTACCGAAGTAGTCATTGAGTACCACTCGAGTAATACTTGAGTATACTGGAAGTGTAAAATAGTTGCTAAACAACTTTTTTACAAACTTTACGTGACTGAAGTCCAGAAAATCAGGATTCATGAGCATCAACACAAACTCGCAGTACAACTGTATTACATCACTATTGTGTTGGAAATATACTTCAAATAAAGTGAAAGTAAAGTACATTTTAAATACGCTGCTATAAGTGTTTTAGAAAGGACTAAGTATAAGTATACTTTACATAAGTATATTTTATTACTATTAAAAGCATTTGTGATGTTGTACACTTTGACACTTTAAAAGTACACTTGATGATTGATTGTATGACTTATACTACACTTTCAATAAAGTACACTTTTTAAGTTTTATAAGTACTTTGAAATACCACTTTAAGTATTGCAGAATTAGTATATGATAATAAATTTTATTTGTTAAAAGCGCCTTTCAGGACACTCAAAGACACTTTACATCACAAGAAATATCAAACAACAATAATACGATAAAACACAATAAAATAAAATAAAGAAGTGATAATAACATTAGTGTAAAATCAGACTGACCAGTTGACCTCATGTAGCGAGTCTGAACAGGTGTGTTTTGAGAGAGGATTTAAAACGGGAAAATGAATCAATGTTTTTAATTTCGGGTGGTAATGAGTTCCAGAGCCGGGGGGCAGAGCGGCTGAATGCTCTGCTCCCCACTGTGGTGAGACGGGTGGAGGGGACAGACAGGTTGATACTAGAGGAAGATCATTTTTAATACATTGAAATAGAACTTAATGACATCTATTTAGAAGTGAGCTTATTGAAGTAAATGTCAAAAATAATTTAAATTAAGCACAAAAAGTCAAAGTGTTCTGGAATGACTTTTCTGCACTTCAGTTATATTTCTAATACACTGCAGAAAACTACTGCCTGAGTATCAGTACTTGGACAATGGGACGATCTAATGTCAAATATCATTATTTTAATGAATTCATTACACTTCTATCTGCAGGTGTTTGTTGCATCTTGTTTTACAAAAGCTTGTTTAAGTCAAGCCTGATGTTGGCTGACAGTCTCTCCCACACACCGAGGCGTACAGCTCAGTGATCAGGCATCAGATCGGTGCCGACCTGGTACCAAATAAATAATAGAGAAGAAATGCAGGTGCAGTAAGAAAGTATGTTGGATTCAACAGAATTCACGTCAGAGAGACATAAAACAACTTTCATGAATGAACATGAATCACACAAAGTCGAGAAGAGTCAGAATTATCAGAGTAATCATGACTGTTAGCTTCACGGTGGGAGCAAAGCGTCACAGGTGCACACTGTGTGATAATCAACATAAAAACAGAAACCCAGTGAACACGGAGAAGTTACCCACAGTCTGTTGTTTCTGCAGAAATGAACGGCCACGCTGAAGCCACGAAGGAAACTCTGAGGTATGTGAAGGATTGCAGGTTCTTGCTGCTGCAGTATATCCAGCATGCAGAAATACAACATATGTTCCTGTGTCTCTCAGTGAGCAGAAGCTTCCAGATGTCCCTGAAGGAAGCCTCACTGGTGTTCAGATACAGACAGTGCCTCAGCCTGCAGCAGCTCAGGTACAGAGATATGTATCTGCACCCCCCGATGCTGTTAAGACCTCAGATCTGCTGCAGTACCACCACTGCTCTTACCTCTACCACCACTGTTACTGCCACTACTGCTACTGCTGTTGGTTCTAGTCCTTCTAGTACCACTGTTACTCCTACTAGTACTGCTGCTCCTGTTTCTAATGCTGCTGATACTAGAGCTGCAGTTAACCTCACACTGCTGCCTTTACTACCAGTGGCGTGCACAGACTTTTTGAAGGGCAGGGGCGAAAAGGACTTCACTTTAGCACGCGTTTTGGCTCCCAGGGGGCACTTTAGCACGCGTTTTGGCTCCCAAAAGGGCACTTTAATGCACGTTTTGGCTCCCAGGGGGCACTTTAGCGCGCGTTTTTCAATAATTGGGCCATGAGGGGTTGCAGTCGACCCCCCTGCCCCCCCCCTGTGCACGCCACTGTTTACTACTGATGCTAGTGCCACTGTACTACTACTATTATTAGAAATGCTACTATTATTAGCAGCCCCATAATGATACTAACTAATCCTTTTTTTATTTTTTATTCCTACTACTACAGCTATCACTACAACGTGTGATTTGTACTTCTACTGCTACCACTTATAGGTGGGCTTCCTCCCTTGGCGTTGTCTTGCAGGTTGCTGAGCGTCAGGCGGCAGCTTCCAGCACAAGTCACCAAAACCGGATGATTTGTAAAGCCATGTGCATCAGCATCGCCTACTCCTCCAACATCGGAGGCATCAGCACGCTGCCCGGCACGTCGCCCAACCTCATCTTCTCTGAGTACATCAACCAGTGAGTGGTGCACCAGACATGCTGAGCGTGTGTGCATGAGCCAAAGCAAAGGGGAGACGAACTAAAAAGGCATGACAAGACAGAAAAGCCTGTCAAGCAACAACCAGAGTGAATAAAAACAATTGTTCTGTATGTGAAAGGGTTCTTTTTCACTAAATATAACAATGCAATTTTAAATTTCTCTGTGAGGAACGTCGTCTTGACTCAGCCTGCTGGACAGAAATAAACTAAAGAACAGAAAACAAAGGATTCAAAGCTTTTCTGTGCAGAAAAATGTCATTAAATCCACTTCAAACGCTGTCTTTACATTCAGGATTTACCCAGACTGCGACTACATTAACTTTGGGAACTGGCTGCTGTTGTGCCTGCCCATCAGCGTGATCATGCTGCTGCTGACGTGGATGTGGCTGTACTGGCTCTTCATTGGCTCAGAGTGAGTGTCGGCGCACCGTCTGCTCTGCGAATCACCTCCAGTCTGTGTTTCTTTACAGCACTTCTTTTTGTTGCTTTCTCTCTCTTTGCCTTCTGTTCATTTATTTATTTTTATTAATCATTTTACATAAAATTGTGTAAATAAGAACATTTAGACATAGATGGATTATAAGATGGCAAAGAAAAACCTTAAAATACAGTAAAGCAGGGAGAACGATAAAAAACATCAATCCAATGTTATACAAATATATAAAACTATCAGACTGTCGTTAATTAGCAGAAAACAGATGAAAACAGCGTCTCCAGCTAACTCGTTTTTGTGAAATGATCGTAAGCTTCTGGCTGTGTTTCCCATGCTTTTATCTCAGCATCACTGTAAATGATGGCTCGCCCTCAGTGACTTCTGTGAGAATCTAAATAAAGTTTGATTGAATACGTGTGCCTACGGTGGCTGCATACATGATATGCTAAATGACTGAGGCTAAGCTAACTTGTCCCAGGTAAAGAAATTCAAATCTGAATCCTCACCAGCTCAAGTAAAGACACATAATTTTCTTTCATTAGTTTGTTTTATATTAGAAGGACAAATGTAATATCAGACTATTATTTTTTAAATTTTTTTGCATTTCTTAGCATTTTTTTAATCTGATTCTGTTTTAAAGAATAAACTTTCCAAGAATAAAACATCCTTCAAAGATGCTGAATGTGTGAATAACAGTTTGGATTTGATGAATGTTTGATATGATCTCAGAGCTCTTTGCTAGCTGCTTTCATTTCAACACAACCTGAAGCGGAGGCATGAGTGTAATGCTAATGTTAGCATTAGCAGCGCGATGGTGTCAGGCAGGTTAATTGTGTTAATTAATTTTTTTTGCTCCCAGTGTGCTTTTAACCAATCACAGTCGGCCCACTGTGAGCATTTCTCTGTCACCTGTCGGTGATTTAACACACACACTCTCTCTCTCACACACACACACACACACAGCTTCAAGTTCCTGTGGCGATGTGGAGGAGAGCCGTCTGAGAAAGAGGCAGCAGCAAGACGAGTGATAGAGGACGAGTTCAGGTCGCTGGGGCCCATGAGGTGATCACTCATTCACAATCAATCAATCAGTTATTGATTCATGTGTGTTCCTTTAGTCATTCATTCATTCAGTCAGTCAGTTCTGTTCACTCGTTCATTTACTCATTCATACATTCAGTCAATCAGTGATATATTCATTCATTTATCGATTAACCCGGGGCATATATTCATTCATACAGCTCTGTATGAGTTGAGAATGTGTTCATTCACTTCTTCATCCATTCATTCATTATTCTGCTGTTTTCATTCATGCATTCATACATTTACTAAGTTATATGTTCATTCATTTATTCAGTTATACGATCAGTTATATGTCAATTCATGCATTCATCCATCCATTCATTGATCCATCCACGCAATAATCCAGTTTTTACTGTATGTTCCTTCCTGCATTCATTCATTCATTCATTATTCATCCATCATCCAATCATCCTCTCACATTTCACCTGTAATTTCGTCATTCATCCATGCACCTGTCTTTTCATCCACTCATTCGTTTATCCCCCCCCCCGCCCGTCCAGTTCTCAGGAGATCTTCACTGGTGTGATTTTCCTGCTGATGGTGTTGCTGTGGTTGACCAGATCTCCGGGTTTCATGCCAGGCTGGTCTTCTCTCTTCCCTCAGTGAGTCACACTCGCTTCGGGCTGACACACGCCGTCCTGCTGCTGCAGATACTCACCGCAGCGGCTAACGTGGATCCATCCGCCGCTGAAAATAGTCCCCAACAAATGCGCTATTCCCCCTGCTTGACTGACGTTTAAAATAAAATAAAAACTACAATGACCGGCTGTTTTAGGAATTAGCTTTAAAAAACTTTGTATTTATGAGTTGTTATTTATTAAAATATTTATTTACAGCATATCAGTAGGAACCAGTTAGCTTGGAGCTGATAGCCACAGATAATGGACAAACAGGAAGTATATAGACATGAACCAAAACAATGCTGGATCAAACTGAATCTAATGTAATGACATGAAGTAAAAGACGCCCGAGTCATTCGGTTTCTTCTGTTCTCGTCTTGAGGAGCCAGTCGAGCTTCATCACCGAGGCCACCGTGGCTCTGCTGCTGGGCCTCCTGTTCTTCATCGTACCCGCCCACGGACCCTCCAGAAAATACGGTAAATTCACAAGACATGACAGTTCAGCTGTGATTGGTGGTTTATTTAAGAATACTCTGAACATGTAATCAGTGTTTCAGCTGTCCCAGTCGATCGGCTGTGTTAACTGTGCAGAGAGAGACAGCTTCTGTCTGACTGTCTGTCTGTAAACATGTAAGCAGGATCTTGTCCTCTCTCTCCGTCCAGAGGCCATGATCACCTGGGAGGAGTTCAGCGTCTCCATGCCGTGGAAGGTCGCCCTGCTGGTCGGTGGCGGCTTCGCCCTGGCTGAAGGCACGGAGGTAAGCTGCATCTGTCTGCATGGAGCATAAACTGCATCCACCCGCCGCGAGTTCCCGACAAAAAACTTCAAGATTTAATCAGAATCAACGTTTTGAGACAACAGCTGTTTGCATCTATTGTCGAGCGAATTTTAAGGTAAATTTTCAAATGTTGCAAAAAAGACAAAAAAAAGAGAAAATGCAAATTAGGAGCATAAACCATAAACTGGTTTGGAGCGAATAAAGTGGGCTAAAGTAGGCTAAAGTGGGCTAAAGTAGGCTAAAGTGGGCTAAAGTAGGCTAATCCAATGGAACGGTTTGAAAGGGACTATTTTTGTGGTAAACATCTTTTAAAACTGAGTCAAAACTTGCTCACGGATTCGTCAGTCGCCATGATGTGTGTGTGTGTGCGTGTGTGCGTGTTTATTGTACATGCTTCAGAAATAAAAAGATGTTGAAAAATAATTAGCCAGCTGACTAACTGGCACATTTACAGAAATGTTGATCGAACAAATAAATCAATAATGGAATAAAATAGTGACTGAACTGTAGCCAAACACTGTGTGTGTGCGTGCGCGTGTGTGTGTGTGTGCGCGTGCGTGCGTGCGTGCGTGCGTGCGTGTGTGTGTGTGTGTGCAGGATTCGGGTCTGTCGACGTGGGTGGCCGAGCTGCTGACACCCCTGGGTCACCTGCCGGTCTTGGCCACGATCACCATCACCTGCCTCATCGTCACCATGGTAACAGAGGTGGCCAGCAATGCCGCCACCATCACCATCTTCCTCCCGATCCTCTCTCCTCTGGTAGGTTCACAGAGTTGGGTGTTTGGCTTTTAACACTTTGGAGTCATGTGATCAGAAACTAAATCACATGATGGCTTTTTTGTTTTGTCATGGCTGATGAAAAATGTATTTTGGTCTGGAGGGAATCACACAAACACTCAGGGTTAAAGGGAAATACTGCGTTTTCTTCACATTAACACTGACTCTTTGTTTATTCAGGCGCTGATTTCAGACTAAAACAACAGCAAGAACCTCACGAGTTGCAAATGTGATGACATGAAAAAACATTTAATGAGGTTAAAGCAGGACTGTTGGTGACTCAGTCTGCATTTATTACTTAATACTACTTGTAAATATTAACTTGTGTCACATTCTCACAATATGTCGCCGTTTATGATGTGACATAAAGTAATTTATTTAAGTATTTAAACGTCGAACGGCGTCTGCCGCGGGCTGCAGTGATGTGTGACGTGCAGAGAAAGAAGAAAGAAGGAAAGAAAGCTGTGTGATTTCACGGAGAAGCTGCTTCTTCACTCGTCGAGGAGCTGCTGAAGACCTGAACACCGTCTGCTGCCTCTCTGTCTGCGTCTCTCTTACTGAGCTCCACCGAGCGTCTGATCTCTTCAATCTTCAGTCGCCTCTCCCGGATCATCAGCTGAATTTCAGCGTCCGTCGTCCTCAGCTCAGCCTTCTTTCCCTCATATTCTTCCTTCAGAGGAGCGACGTCGTGGTTCTTGTGGTCTAAAACAGCGCAGAGCATGCAGACGCAGGTCTGGTCGCTCTTACAGAACAGCTCCAGCAGTTTATCGTGCTTCCTGCACATCCCGCCCTCCGGGTCCTCCGCAGGGTAGATCAGCCAATCATCTCTTCAGGCCTGACTTTGTCAGGTGAGGCTCCAGGTGAGTCTGACAGTAGGAGGCCAGGCAGACCGGGCAGGACTTCGGGGCCTTCGGTTTGGTTCCGGTGCAGACGTCACAGGGAACTTCTCCCGGTTTGGACACCGGCTGCTCTGAGCCGAAGCTGCCGGCTCTCTGTCGAGCCGACCGTCTGAACTGACCGGGGGCACTGACACAGGACAGCAGACAGGCAGCAGACATGCCCACACTCTGAGGACGGACGTCAAAGCGTCTGCGTGGATGCTTTGTGTTAAGAACATATTATCAGCTGCTGTTTGATGACCTCAGTTTCATGTTTATTTAGGGCGAAGCAGAGAAACGTGTGCTGCCCCTCCTCCACCTTCAGCTCTGCAGGTGGGGGTTTATTTTAAGCCTTTCGGGTTTGAATGTTAACACAGTGACACAACGGTTAGTAAAATATTAATTAATTCTGGCGCAAAGTACGCGTGGACCGCACCACCACAGGAGACAATGAAACAGGCAGTGAGAGGGCTGTAAAACTTTGGGTCAGTACGCTGCTCCACTCCAGTTACAGTCCCTTTATGAGCCGACAGCAATCGATTGATTAGCTATCAGTCGCTGATACATCAGCTGATTGGCTACTAACTGCACTGCATATTCACACAGGTGAACGAGTTCTCAAACTTCTCGACCTCCCCCTGCCTGCTGTCATGTGCGGTAATGATGTCAGTGTTCATACAGGTGTGTCTCTCCTCAGGCGGAGGCCATCCACGTCAACCCGCTCTACATCCTGATCCCCACCACCCTGTGCACCTCCTTCTCCTTCCTGCTCCCAGTGTCCAACCCCCCCAACGCCATCGTGTTTGCCTACGGGCACATCAGCATCATGGACATGGTAAGTCCTGTCAACACCGGCTGCGACACAAACCTGAGTACGAACTTTAATCCTGCGTCTGACTGTCGCCGCAGGTGAGGGCGGGGCTCGGCGTCAACCTGATCGGCGTCCTCGCCACCCTGTTGGCCGTGGCGACGTGGGGAGTCCCGTTATTCTCTCTGGATACGTACCCCGACTGGGCGCTGCCTCTCCCTGTGGTCAACTCCACAGCGCCGTGACGATGGGCCCCATGCGTGGATCTCAATGTGAGGCTCCGGGACCTCCGGGGGCCTCTTCAGGGGGCTCTCAGGAGGCTTCTTGATGTTTCTCAGGAGGAACAGGCTCATGGTCCTTTAGCTGTTTTATTGCCCCCCATCCAACATTTAGGGGCCCCTGTTTTCAGCCTGGTTGGATTTTAACATCACTGTTTTTGTCCTTAAACTGACCAAAGACAAGTTTTTTCTTTAAAGCATCATTATGAGGTCAATGTTAATTCCACCACGTCACGGCGGTAGATTAATGACACCATCTGTTTTCAGATCGGTGGCCTCACTTTGGGAAAAATGATCCATTTGCTTGCGACAGCGACCACTCGGAAAAGCTACGTGGTCGAAAGGTCGTCTGCTTCCACGTTAAAGTTTCTCTGTAGATGTAAATTTGTAACCAGTCTTCTGCTTTTCTTTCATTTCCTCACCGTCAACAAATCCAACGTGCGTTTCATGTGATAACAGTCACAGTCATGTGACATGTTCCTCGGTTACCACACACACACACTGTCATTTATTTTTACTCAATGCCAAACACACCGTACCGCTGCAACAAATACCCACTGGAGCGCCAAATGTGGATTAATCCGCCGCTGAAAATAGTCCCCAACAAAAACACACTTTCCTCCTGTTTCAGTCTGAAGCCGCTGTTTCCTCCCTGCACAGCGACAAACGGCAGACACAGTGAGACGCTCGCGGCTGAGAAAGCTGAACATCCAGCAGCTAAAGAGATGTTTTTATGATTAACTGGTGGAGACCAAACCAGAGGTGAAAAGAGCATGCGTGCCGACATAGGCAGCCGTTTGCTAACATGTTAGCCGCAGCTGCTTTATAGCTGTCTTCAGCTCATTCTGTTGCCCCCAAGTGGTCAAAGGACATAAGAGGAAGCGTGCGAATCCCAACAGAAGGATTGGGAGGATGAAATGAAGCCAACTCAAGTCTATTGCAGAAAAAGTGATAGTTCTTAAACATGTTAGATTTTATATGGATGTGTATAAGTCAACGATGAGCGTCTTTTCAAACTTTTTTGTTTTAGTATTTTGATGTTTCTTGGTTGTTTTTGTTTCTGTAGTTTTTTTTAATTATTAGAACTGTAAATAAAGTTTGAATGTAAATTAATGTAATGAAACGTTGGCAGTGTAGCTTTGTACACACACTGCTCCCACAGCAGTACTCTGGTACAGTATAATTGCTGGGTCGTAGCATCTGCTGCAGAAGCAACAAATCAAACAAAGCTGTTTTAATGTCCTGGACTTCCAGTGTGGCTCCAGCATCACACACACACGCACACACACACACACACCTCTGCTGCTCTGTAAACTCTCTGTATTTAACTCTGATCAGAGGTAAACTACACCAGAGAAACACTGACCTCTAGTGGTCACAGTGTCTCCAGGTTACCGCCTCTGAACACTGTAAATTTCCAGCATGAATACAAAACACCAAACTGAAACCAAGCCCCTCAATAAAGTCTTCCTTTAAAGATTCAAGGTTCGAGTTTCTGTTCTGTTTCAGAGCGTCAATTCAACCATGTGCTGATGTTCGAGGCTGTAGTTTGTGCTGACCTGCAGATGTTTTTAATATTTCATCAACCCTCAAAAATATAAAAGGACCAAATATGTTTTTATACTTTCATTTTTGAGTCCCCTTACAGTCACATTCATTAACCTGTAGGAAGTTCACAATCTGAACATTGTGAGCACATATTTAAACAGAAATGACTGAATGATAACTAACAAAGCACTAATCAATAAATACAATAAGTTAATAGGATGTGTATGATCGAATATGTTTTAGAAAAAAATATTCATGTTCATATACACATATACAGGTTATATACCTTTATTTTTAATCAATATACCAATGCCAGCATACACACAGTACATGTATGAACACATTTCCCTTCAGTGTGCCTCGCAATAAATAAATACATTAAAAAACACGGGAGGATACATCTGAGCATCCAGTTCAAAGAGAGGCAGAAACGAAAGGTCTTGTCTTTCACTGATGTTCTCTGTGTCAGTTTATTTGTCCAAAAATTGTATTTTTCCATCTTGATGAATACAGAATTAGACCTTTTGTGTCATTTGCTGTGAGCCTGAAGGTTTTTTGTTTAAATAAATGATCTGCAGTTATTCCAGTTGTAGGTTTTGTTACTGTTTACATTCATGTTGAAGAATACACATTTATATTAATATGAATAAAAACATGATTTATATCACTTTGGTGATGTTCCCTGCCTGTTTTTCTGTTCCACACATACACACACATTATATGAGAAGGAGGATAGTGTCCAGTATGAGCAGAGCACAGAGAGGCTATCATAGCAGTCCTTCAGATTCCGGTTCTGGTTCAGTCAGTAATCAGACTTTGCTTTGGAGTCCGTGGTTTTATAAAGAAAACGGACTTGATGCGTTTAATTGCTGCAGCATATCTGTGAGGAAGCAAAGCGCCACTGCAGCTGCTGAACTCCTCATCATCAGTTCATCACCATTATGATTATCCGTGTTTTAAAAGAAGTGCCCTACCGTCTGCTCCAGTCCAGCACGGTGAGCAGTTTTCTGGGGCCCTGCTGAGTCCACCTGAGTCCACTGACAGACGGACCTCCGTGTAGACACAGCTGATCAGCTGGCTGCTGCGGAGGAAACACCATCGATAAACTTTTGCTCTCAGGATAACTTTCAGCGCAGAGTGATTGATTGATCGATCAGTGTGATTGATCCTGGCCTGAATCCCTCTCAGTGTTCAGTGAGACGCAGACAGAGTGAGACCTCCGCGCTGCTGTTCTCTCTGAGCAGCGACAGGTTGCTCACCTGTGTGCCGGAGCGCTCAGAGCGCGCGAGCTCCGTGCAGCAGCCAGCGGCGGCGGGCGCGCGCTGCCATTCCAGCACTCATCCCCGGTGAGACGGAGCGAAACGCACGCGGCGACGACCTCGAAATATTAACCGTTAAAACTCCGCCCACCCCCCCCAACCACCAAAAACACGACGATCCTCCGAGGTCGAGGCTCCGCCGCCGACACCAGGGGAAGGACTGTCGGTCGGAGAAGTGCGGCCGTGAACGCCACGTCGACTAAAACAAACAAAGTAAAGCTGAAACACTTGTTTCTCTCTTTCTTTCCTTCCGTCGGCCTGAAGCGGGCTTTTGACGCCCTGAACCATGCTGGACCCGTCCTCCAGCGAAGACACCGGCGGGGACTCCGACCCAGAAGTTGTCCAGGAGGCTCCGAGGAAACCGGCTGCGTCCTCGGCGGGGAAACGCGGGAGCAACAGCCGGGCGGGCGGCCAGCAGCGCGGGTCCGCCGCACCTGGAGGAGCCCACGGCAAAGGTGCTAAAGACGGTAGCGCTACAGGTGAAGAGGAGGAGAGGAAGGAGCGCGAGCGGATCCAGAAGGAGGAAGAAGAGAGAAAGATTAAACTTCAGATCTACGTGTTCGTCCTGCGGTGCATAGCCTACCCGTTCAACGCGAAGCAGCCCACCGACATGGCCCGGCGGCAGCAGAAGGTGAGTGTGCCGCACACTGACACAGCATACACCTGTTGTCTGGTGTAGAGGGCACCGCTGCTGAACTTCCATTAAAAATGTGTCCATTTAAAGCTGACTCTCTAAACTGACAGATTATTGGCAACAAACAACAAAACTTAAATGACATTGAATCATAATGGGCCGACGGTTAATTCGGCGTATATGTAATCCCTCATTAATCACTTATTTTAACAAAATAGTTTCTTTTCTTTTCGGTTCTCCTGTTGCTTCGATCGCTGTCGTTCCCAAACACTGCCTGGAGAGCGAAGGCATCATTGAGATCCAGCTGTTAGATGTGCAATATTTCTTAAACGCGTGCTGCATAGTGTATAAAATGAATGCCGAATTCAACATCCTTTGACTTCTTTAATGTTGGGACTTTGACTCGTTTGTGCGGAGTCTATTTGCTTGGTACGCCTCATGTCAACCTTAAATTGAAAGAAATCCAAAAGGAATCTGGTTGTGGTGTCAATGCATTATCAGTGTTTTTAGCATATGCTCTTTGCAGGTTTTTGAAATTGTCTTGAACAAAATGTCAAAGAACAAACCACCCTGTAGCAGCAGCAGCAGCAGCATTACACCATTCAAACATGCAGCTCTCCACAAATCAGAAGCTGGGGTAAACACCATCTCAGTAAACCATGACAGAAAAAATCATTTAAGACAACTTCCTCTTAAAACCTCATTGATTGTAAGTCAGTCTCGTCTGTATTTGTGCCTTAATCCTCTAAATGCAACATGTCACTTTGTGGGTTTTCCTTCTCTAAAACATTCACTGCATCACTGAAGTCGCTTCATTTAACAGCTGATTGAGAATTGCTGCATTGGGTAAATCTGTCATTTGTTAAAAATAACCTTTATTTTTAGGTACACATGAGGCTCACATGGCTATGCATTCATTCTGAAGATGTTCCACATTGTTTAATCTTTCCTGAGTCTGTGGTTTGGCTGCATTGAATTGCAGCGTGCCGTGAAGTGTCGTCCTTGGCTGCATAACATTCAAGGGCCATTCAGCCGATTCGGTGAATAGCTCTCCCGGGTTTGTCCACGTTAGATTCAGATGAGTGAGTTTGTGCTTTGCCGGAGGGCAGCCTGGACCTGCGAGCTCTCACTTATAAAACCACCCAGGGAGGCCAGTGTTGACTGAAGAACCCCCATGTTCTCCTGCACCGCTGGGGAGCCTGCTAATGAGCGTCTCGTAGTGTTTAATTTCAACATGCAGGCGAGGCGTTTTCATTCAGCTTGTATACTGCATGTGTGTGTGCGAGGGATGGATCTGCTCAGACAGAAGGTGGATGTGGGAGTTTATTTGTTTGCAAGTTTAAGTTCAGAATATGAAACCCATGTTGCATTAATTAGACAGAAACTCGAGCTGCAGCAGGAGAAATCGACCTCGTCCTGAATTTTTATTTTCACCCCGGTCGAGGCTGCAAGCCGAGCGTCTCCCTGCGTTGATTCATAAATAAACAGAGTGTGATTCATTAAAAGGCTGCAGAATGTGCATTGATTTGTTGCGTCACAGAGGAAGTGGAGTTTCTCGTCTTGCAGTACTCCCTGGCGGCGGCTGTACGCCTGCCTGTGTGGTGGGTTGCCAGTTTGAATCCCCTGACGCTTTCAAAGCAGAGCGCTCTGGAGCGCTGCAGGATGGCGGGTTCAGTCGTTCAGGATGACGGTTCATTGGCAGAAGTTGGATTTATCTGCAGAGGGAAAAACTGATCTTCTACAAACTGTGACAGGAAGCAGGTCTGAGAACAGCGCCTCCACACAGCTGGGACGAGGGACGCGCCCATCTAGTTTGCTGAATTAGTTGATTTGGCACATAAAGCTAGTGCTGATGCTACAGCAACACTGCCTGCAGGTCTGCTACAACTTTAATGTGAATTCAGGGCTCGGCCTTCATCGAAACCTGAAAGGCTGACAGCGACGTTCATGGTTAGTTACCTGAGATTTCCTCCATATTGCAGATGTCCTGAAGTCTGCTTGGACTGGGTGTATCGATACCTGCTGATTCTGAGTTTACCTAAATGACACAGTGCCGGAGAGCTCAGCACCAGCATCTCCACTGACGTCAGAAGCTTCCAGATGAGAACACAAGCAGTGGAAGCCGACCAATCACTGGTCGAGTTGACTCCATGTGGCGTCTCCGTTGAGCCAAAGCAGGCACAGACCAGTTGTGGTTTAGCCGTAGATGCACATCGCTGATGAAGACGAAGCTGCAGTCACAGTACACGTGCAGGATTGAAGTGCCGAGCAGTGCTGGAAATGATGGCTTCCCCTCTGCTCCGTCACACCCACACTGCACAGAAACTTCGCCGTCGTCTTGAATCGGTTCCCTGCCGGCCGCGGTGGCTCCGGAGGAGGAGTTAATGATGCATGCCGGTGCTTAGCGTCGGCCCACGCACACACTCAGCCTGCAGCGGCTGCACCGTGGGCCTCCGCGACGCTCAGGGGTTCACCTCCAAGAAAACACATTAACGATGGCGTTGGTTGTTTTTCAGGGTTTGCTGTTTGTCTCCTCATGTTGGAAAGAGTCAGGAAGTCACGTCCTGTCACTTCACTGAGGAAAGTGTTTGGATGAACACGGAAACATTTGGTGATTGTTCTTTTCTTTGTTCAGTGTTTTTAAATCAACCTCTTTAACTCTGAAGCACATCATCTGTTTCCATGTCCTCTTGTTTTTTAAATGGATTATTGATGACAGTCATTTATTCATTGTAACCCGTCTTTGTCTCAAACAGGAAGGAATCACGTCTTTTTAAAACTTTATTAACAGTTATATTACAGTACGCCACCAGTTTCTGACAGTTCATCAAGGTGTCTTTGAGACATGAGCCTTACAGCTGAATAATTATTTCTGCTTCATTGTTGAATGACATTTAATTACCTGATGCAGGCTAAAGACACAGTGCACACATGAATAGAATTTATCAAATGAAACAACAAAGTCAGAATACACCATGAAACAAATGTATTTACAGACCAACATAATGAGCATGTGTGGCAGATGCTGAAAGAAACTAAAACTAAATCTAATGTACAAGTTTTTCATCCAGACGCAACCGTGAGTCAACGAAATCTTTACAGCTACATCGCTATCAGCTTACAGATCCCTCCATCATACATGTTCCCAACTTTCTTGATTGATTTTATACTGTCCTCGCAAGGTGTGCTCACCTGAGTGACGTTACATGTGACAGAGTAAAGCTTCACCGGCTAACGTTAGCTTCATAACATTAACCACGTTAACATTCAAACTGAAATGAGTGGACGCCTCGTTATAAACTGCGGCTCTGGCTCGTTGTAAACTGCGGCTCTGGCTCGTTATAAACTGTGGATCTGGCTCGTTGTAAACTGTGGATCTGGCTCGTTATAAACTGTGGCTCTGGCTCGTTGTAAACTGTGGATCTGGCTCGTTATAAACTGTGGCTCTGGCTCTGTTGCAGCTCTCTGGTTTGCAGGACCACGTTGCCTCCAGGTGAGGTCACCTGCACTAATACGACCATGTTAAATCTGAGCTTACACGCTCTGAAGCCCTGAAAACCAAAGTGTCAAAACGCCGTCCCAGAACTGGTCTGACCAATGTGTGAAGCAGGTACACGAGTCCGGTCTGTGCAGGTATGAATCAGACTGACCGTACACCTGAAGGCCGGGGGGGGGGGTGTTTGGAGAGGAAAGTGAAGCAGAGAAACCAGCCGTGCCACATCTCGTCTTTCCTTGTTTACATACTTTGAACGAGCTGCAGCTTCCTGTCAGCTCGTTGCTTCAAGGATCTTGAATCTCGTCTGCACCACACGAAGTGTTGGAAGGAAACCTCTTGTCTCATTTTTTCTAACTCTGAGCTCGTCTGGCTGGTGGAGGTCGAACAGATCAGGAAAGTAATAAAAAGTGTGTAAATGCATAATAGTCAGTCTTCTGTCTCACAGGGCTTTTCATGTTTTAATGTACAAGCATCTGGTATCGAGGAAATCTTCTCGGAGCTGATTAAATATGTTGTGAATCAGACAGGAGGCAGAACACATCCCATGTTTCACCTGAGCCCGTCAAGGTAAAATACAGGATGTTTATTTCCCAGAGAGCTCAGTGCTCAGTTTCTCTCTTAGCTCTAATGGATAATTTCCATCTGAAGTTGTGAAATCAGCTGAGCAGACTGTCCCTGCAGAGCTACAAACCTGCCCTGGTCTGTGCAGGACTTCCACTAAACCATGCGGACAGAGGACAGGTCAATAGTAATCTTGGTTTTCTTTTTAATAGTCGACAGCGCAGCGAAACCCGAGCCAGTCGAGTTAAAACTCCTTTAGTAAGGCACAAGGGACGGACGTGATTAGAAACAACCAAATCCAGCATCCTGGAAAGTCTGAACCTGCAGAGAGCGAGCCACGGCCCTCGGCCCCCGGTCCTCTGTGTGGAGGGACTGTGGACGTTTTAGCAGTCTGAGACGGAACATTAAGGTCTTCAGCACCAGAATCTTGGAGCCCAGTCTTGGTTGATGTGCAGCTGGTCGCTGCAGGGAGGCAGAGCAGCAGCGGCGCAGCTGGACGGCAGCCTGAAGCTACGAAGTTTAACTCCCTCACCGGCTTTCACATCCACACTGGAAAGAACATTTGCTCAGTTACTTCAAAGCTCTTCTACTGCAGCTCTGCAGAACTTCAAGCTCGACTTCTGTCACTTCTGTCATTAGAGGTGGACGAGGAGCTGCTGCCCCCTCAGAACCTGTGCAGTCTTTAATTTCTTCCTGTCGCAGCCTCTGACGAGTGCTGGGTGCCAAACTTCAATACTTTCATGGCACTGACCGACTTGCTTCAATGCACTGCCTGGTCATTTGGTATCATTTTAAATAACTAAGGAGAAAATCTCACCAGTGAGCCAATAAGCACGAAGAACACTCGTACCAGGACCTGACAGTCCTGGTGATTGGCTGTCTAACGTTAGTTCGTCCACCTTCCTCCATCGTCTCCCCACCTGAAGCCGAGCGGACGTTTCCGACACACATGTTGGTGCCTACAGACCGACAGGTGAACGCAGAGAGATGTCCTGAAGCTTGTCAGACCCGGGCTGGAGGAGGTACGAGGTCTCACTCTGCTGCTGCTTCCCACAAACGTCGTGTTGGTACAGTCGGATGAAGAGGTTCTGGCTCACCTGGTCAACATTTCTTTTACTGTGATCTTTTTACTGCAACACTTTTTGCATCCTGCGTGGTCAGTACTTAGTAACACCTCCTTCGGCCTCCATCACAGCTTGTAAAGGTGTTTTGTAGCCTGCTGAGAGTCTTTCAGGTCTTGCTTTGGAGATTTTCACCCACTTTTCCTTTCGAACAGCTTCTAGTTTTGTGAGATTTTTGGGCCGTCTGGCACGATCCACTCGTTTGAGGTCTATCTGGTTGGACTGTGAGGGTCACTGCTGAACCTTCAGCCTGATCCTCCTGAGGACTGTGAGGTGTGTTTCTGGTCATTATCTCGTAGCAGGAGCCATCCTGTGACGGTGTGATGCTTGAATGCAGAATCTGCTGGTATTTAATCGAATCCATTCTTGCCTTTACGAGTGAAACGTTGCCTGTCGACTGGCTGCAGCACCAGCCCAAAGCCTGATCAACCCCCCCATGCTGAACAGTGGGAGAACTGTTCTTTTCATGAACCCTCTTTCTCCAAACATAACTTTGCTCATTGTGACCAGAAAGTTGTAGTTTAACTCCATCAGCCCACAGGACGTGTTTCCAAAATGCTTCGGGCACGTTTAGATCGGACAAACGTCTGATTTCGTGGTGATGACTGATGACGAAGAGTTGCTGTGGTAGAGCAGACACCACTGCTGCAGTCTGCTGAGTCTCTATGAAGGTTTGATTTCCCTTTCCATCAAGCAGCTCTACCAGAAGGTTTGACCCCCACTGTTCCTGTTAACTGACATTTCATATTACAAACTGAGGAAAAACACCTGAAAATGCTTTGTCATCATCTTCTTTATGGCTCCCTCCTAGTTTGTGTGCATCAGTTTAATTTAATGTTCAGAGTGCAGGCAGCTGCTCAGAGGAGGATTATTAGGACAAGGTTTGAGGAGTCAGTATTCAGAAAGCTTTGAAACTGGCCTTTCCTAACAATGACTGTGAACAAACAGGCTGAGTCAGGTCTGACACTTTAGTAAAAGCTCTCTGAAAGCTTAAATCTTCCCAAACTTTTGCATGATCGTCTTTTCCAAAAATAAAGTGCTAATATAGTTTAAAATGTTGAACAGAATGTGTGTCTGAGAATCTGTATCTTTATGCCTCTTGGGGATCAGCCCAGTTTCTGCTGACTTAACGCTTTTGACCAGGGCTGCTCAAACCTTTGCAGCTTCCTCCTTTGAAGACACGAACTGTACCATGATGTGAAATGTCATTTTCTTTTCATTTAAATGGATTTTATGAAATTGGCATCGTTTTCTGGTACCAGTATGAAGATGTTGTGACTGATGCCGGCCATATCTCTGACCTCGTGGACTCGCTCAGCAGCATCTCTGAATATCCTCCAATCGGTGCTGCAGCCTTGAAGCTTCTCTTAAAATGCAGAAACTGGTTCAAGTGGTCGGAGTTAAGTAGCCAATAATAGAAGCGAGTGAATATATTTTTCACGCCGTTGTGAAGAAACTCCCACCTGTTGTGTTTTCTTGCCATTCAAACATCGGAAGCCTCCAGTCTTCCCCCGGTGTTTCTGTTTTCGTCCTGTTTCCAAGCGTCTGACAAAGCGAGCAGGGAAACCATAACTGCAGAAACCCCCTCCTGATGGAGCCCCACGCCTCCCTGCCTGCACACATCTAATCCCCTGGCAGCTGTTCATTACACAAACAAGATAAACACCATCTCCTCCTGCTTCGCTGCTATAAGAAGCCCCTTCTGCTGATGTTGGGGGCTTGTTTTTTTTCCGGTGGGTGGTGGGCGCAAATTTTGGCTGCAGATTTGCTGGAGGCGACTTCCGTCCTCCTTTGTCATCCCTCCTTCCCCTGTCAGACTCCCCGAGAAGAGCTCTTCTCAGAGGGTTATGTAACCTCTCCTCCTCCTCCTCCTCCTCCTCCTCCTCTTGGAGAAGTGAAAGGATGTCTCAGCAGGGCTCTCACAGAGCAGGGAGCTCCGTGAAGAGCATCAGACAGCGAGTCAGCCCGGCCCCGCAGCCCCGGGGCCAAAGGCGGCCCTCAGTCAGCAGAACATTACAGTGGAGTGAGTTTACTGCTGTACTGTACACGACTGTTTTAGCTTTTCTGCAACTAGAACTGCTGCAGTGCTGCAAAATGGAATCTATTCATGGAGATCCATAACCAATAAAACATGAAGTCTTTGTTTTATCACCGGCATGCTAACACGCTCACAGTGACAGGAGCAGGTGTAATGCTCAGCAAGTTTGCCATCATGCTAACGTTATTAGCTAATTATTGGGTTCAAAGTAAAGCTGAGGCTCATGGGAATGTTATTAAACTTGCAGTTGCAGTATTTGATCATAAACCAAAGTACTGGACACATTAAAATGTTCACCTGATGGTGGCGCTAGATGAAAAGTGAGAGGGTCACCAAAGTTATTTACTGAACACATGAGCGAACACAGCAGAAACGACTTTGAGTCGAACAAAGCTGGATCATCTCCGTCTGACAGAGTCAACACAAACTGAAGTTTCAGTCAAAGCCTGTTGTTCTCTGACAACTTCCAGTGTTTGAGAAGAGAAACGAGTCCAGAAGTATTTGTTTCCTGCTGAGGGGAAGGAAATAAGAGGCCTGGATGAGGAAGAAGGAAGCCGGTTTCGGGTTAGCTGTGAGCGTACCTGTATCTGTACCTCTCACGTGATTGGAGGCAGGCTCCGTGACTGAACCTCATCTTTACCTGTCACATAACTTCTGGGATTGCCTGGCTGTGTTTCGTTGCTCGTGTGCGTGGCGACATGCACTGAACAGCGGGTATTGTTGCTTCTTCCTCCTTTCAGCTTTTCTCTCGAGGATGGTTATTTTGCTGCCGTCTTCAACAGGTTCATTTATTCTTCATTTTATAACGCAGAGCTGTGTAACGATGCAGCTTGTGGTCCCTTAATGCTCCTCACAAAAGAAAACAGAACAGAAATGTATGAATGAATAATAAGTGATCTAAAGAAAACACAGCTGAGTGCCGAGGATGAATTGAGGAGTGTCGCAGCCCGAGGAAAGAAGCTGCTGTCGTTACTCGTGGATCAACAGGCTGTAGTTTCGGGTGGTGTTGTCTTTGGTGTCCTCACTGACGTCACTGATGCTCTGCAGATGCTAGCAGAGATGCTCTCGGCTGTTTTAATCACCTGCTGCAGACTCTTTGTTCAGTTTTGTCTTCTTGAGTTTCCTTCAGAAAACGTTTTGTTGTCTTCTGTCTGTACATTTTAACCTCGAATCACCTCGCTGCTTTCAAAACATCACGCTGTTATCCATCTACCTGTTAACAGTGTGATGCTAAAAGTATCCGTGAACACATCAGGAGTATAATCCCATTATATTTAAGATGAATACGACTTTTAACACTCAGTAGAATTTGAGTGGTTTCAGTTTAACAGAGCTTTAGCCTTTAGCCTTTAGCCTTTAGCCTTTTGGACACGTTAGAGGAATACTGAGGTGAGTATATGAAGTTTGATTTCAGAAAATATACTGAATTAGTCTTTTTTGTTTTATCTTTTTGACCTCATGTGAAGCACTCTGCATTGTGCATGCATGAATTGTGCTGTATAAATAAAGTTTATCATTACTGTTATCTACTTGTGCGTATGGTGCTGGAGGGAAGGGATGGGGAACGTGAGGGCACTCAGTGAACTGCTTTGCTTTTATGTTCACTGATGCTGGTTATTGTACTCGCTGCAGAAATAAAAAGATGCTGAAAATAATTAGCCAGCTGACTAACTGGCACATTTACAGAAATGTTGATCGAAGAAATAAATCAATAATGGAATAAAATAGTGACTGAACTGTAGCCTGTGTGTGTGTGTGTGTGTGTGTGTGTGTGTGTGTGTGTGTGTGTGTGTGTGTGTGTGTGTGTGTGTGTGTGATTTTTGGGTTGTTTTTCAGCTGCAGAGAATCATTAATATTGCAGCACCTTCATTCACCGTGTTGGTTGTTCTGGATCCAAACAGTGAATCATTTTCAGTTCAATATGTTTTCTCTGCTGCAGATTTCAAGCAGAAATAAAACACTGATGTGACTGATGGAGTGAAATATTTGATCACTGGCAGCTTCATGTGTTTGTTCGGTTTGTTCTACCAACAACCCAAAAAACAAAGATATTAAGTTTACAATAAAATGACACAGCAGAAAACACTCACACTGGAATGCTAACCTTGCTAACATCATGGCTGTCTGTCTGTCTCTTCGTCCATCTGTCCAACACTTTGGTCCAGACTGAAATGTCTCAACAGCTATTGGACGGATTGTGTTGAAATTTAGCGCATATGTTCATGTTTTCCAGAGGATGAATTTTTTTTACTCAGTTAATCATCAGGTCAGATTTTCACTTTGTCCAATACCAAATAAAAACTGACGACATTCCCATGAGCCTCTGCTGCACCTTGCATTGCATTGCTGCTGTTATTAGCAAACGTTAGCATGCTGACGAGCTAAAGTCAGACGGTGAACGTGGTGAACACACTTGCTAAACGTTAGCACTGTCGTTGTGCACGTTGGCAAAGCGACAGGTCAAAGCACTGCTGTGTTTGATCAATGACTCAAATAATTAGTCATCAATGTTTGAGAAAGCTTTAAGAAATTCCTCCTACTTCCTGCTTCCTTCTGAGTGTGGCAGCACTGGTTATTTTAAGCTGTTTGGATGAGCAGTGACCAGTCCCTGCATCACTCTCTCAGTCAGGACAGGCTCCCCGTTTGCACGCCCACAACAGAAAGTCCAGCATGCACTGCAGGGACCGGAACGAGCGCATCCTCTGACGGGGAAACCTCCGGCTCTTTAGCTCTCAGCGCTGATCTCTCTCTTGTCACCTACACAGACCTCTCAGCTGAATAAAATAAATTACAACAGATCAGTGGGAGTGCACTGAATCCTGAGACTGACGACATGTAACAGTGAGGATGTGAGGGGGAGTAAATATTTGCAGTGTAGGGTTGGATTTCACTTTTTATGAGCCCTCATGTTCTCATGTTCATCATTATTTGAATCATTTTATTTTGCATGTATATGAAGTTCTCGTATTGTTGAGAACATTTGAGTCGAGAGCCAAACGTGTACATTAGTTCTGCAGAGCTTCTTTCTCTTTCTACTTATTACGGTTGTGCACATCAGTAGATTTAATCTTTTCAGAGCTTGTTGAGCACGTTTGCAGAGACGGCATAGTCTATTTTCTATAAGCATTCAGCCACAACAAGCTTTTTATAAGTCTGTATTGTTCATAATGCTCTTGATGAAGGTTGCGTTCACTTGCAGCGCAGATCTTTTGTTTAAAGGCAGGTGCATCAAGGTGAGGTGGAGGGGAAGCTGCCACTGTGCCTTGTGCACTCCATGTTTCTCTTTCTTATTTTTGGGGTCAGAATATTAGAAACACTTTGAAATGTATTGCAGCCCAGTGCGGCGCCACCGCTAACGATGACCTCAGTGCTGCAGCATGTTTCTGAGCTAACTCCTTCGTGTAAGTGCCACAAAAAACTGAACATTTTTCATAAATGTCGACTTAATGGGGAGAACAGCTGCATTAACTTGTGCAGGTGTTTCTAATAAAGTGGCCAATGAGTGTGTAAAACAGGTCACACGGGGTTAAACCCACTCGAACGGCCGCCATCATCTGCGGTCCTCGGGAGGCCGATGGTTTTTATGAGTCGTCATAAATAAAGCGGTATTGACGGGTTGAGCTTGCATCACGTCGCCGCGTGGCAGCCGGATCAGCCTGCGGTTTCACTCCGTGCTTCTGGTGACTAATGAAGTCCCGCGAGGCGTCTCTGCGGCGGAGATGCCTCCGCACGTCGCTCGTCTGCTCAGATGACGGCCCGGTCCGTCCTCCCCCCGCGAAGGCTCCGGAGACCTCTCGTCTCCGCTGCGGCGCCTCCGTGTGCTTGTGCGGTAAAATGCAAATTTAGGTTTTTGAAAGGGAGGTGTGTTGAGCGGCGGCTCGCCGGCTCTCGGGGCCGCCGTGCACAGGTGTCAGTTGATCGTCACGCGGAGCGTTTCGTGTCCGTCGTTTAGATTCCTGCTTGTTTTCTTTGCTTTGGTGATTCCTTTCAGGTGACTTTGGCGTTCCGATACTGATTAATTGAGCTGTTGAGTTTAAAAAAAGAAGGCCATCCCACGCTGCATGTCGTGTCTTAGGTTTTGTCGGTCCGCCTACACCTAACCCTCTGATTTGGCAGCAGCTGTTTAACAATCCAGAGGCTGCTTCTGTCAGGAGCACTGAATCCTGCCTCACAGCTAAACTTGGTGAGGAGCCTCAATGGGTCTAATCCACAATCCCAAAGACGAGCACAGACGTCTCAAGTACATCCTCTGTGGCAGCCGAACACGGTTTGCCAGCCGTCTCTGGGTCTGCTGTAGCGTCACGATGCCTTCAGGCTTCCATCAGTGTGCCATTCAGTTCAGCAACTAGTCAGCTCCAAGGCTGCAGTCTGTGTATGCACTGTCAATAATCTGATTTGAGGAAGTTAAAAGGCCCAAAGTAAAACTTTATTTTCAATTCACATGGCAAGAATGCGTTCAGCTGGATGGATGGCTGAAAAATGGAGCTTTGCTATTATCTCATGGGGCAGAAAATGTTTGTCCGGATGGTGTTTTCAGACAGAACAGAATCTCGTCCAAACTCAGTGGGAAGACGAGCAGACACGAGTTAACCCGAAGTGGTGACGCTGTCTCCGAGCAGAACATGTTTCAGCTTCCTCCTCCGTGAATCTGCTTCGTATACATACAGAGACGAAAGGGAAAAGGAGCGTTTGGAGGGAAATAACAGAAAGACCAGGAGTTAGTCTGAGCCGGAGACACACAGAAACACTCCACGCACTCTGCCTGTGTGTGCATTTCTAGTTAGCTTGCAGCTAACGTCTGCACAGTGAAGACAGTCCGGCGGTTGTTGTGGTCATTTTATGCCACGAGAGGATTCTGCTCACCCCCCAGACTGGTGGACTGAGGGTCAGTGTGGACCATGCAAGCGGGGTCATGTAAGAAAAGAACGAGCTAAAACGATGTGCTATGCTACTACTTTCTGCTTTGATTCAAGTGTCAAAGGCCTGGTCAGACCAGGAAGTGGAATTCACCCGTATATATTTGTAAAATAGAGGCACCAGAAGGTTTGTTTTGGAGGTTAAGGCTAGCTGGTGAACTACTGTAGCTGGCAAGCAAGTGGCTAACATGCTAGCAACCTGACAACATGCTAGCTCCAGTCAGTCCCGATAGGTCGCTGAGCTTCGTTCTGTTTTCTCTGTACTGGGCCGTTAACCCAGTTCTCAGGATCGGACAAGAGTTAGCTTTCCAAGCTAACGACCGCTTCCTGTTAGCTCGGATGCTAAGGGCACACACAGTTTATTCAAAAGATATGTTTGTACCATCACCTCCTCTCTAATAATCTATAAAACATTCTGTTCCTGGAGCATTTTTTACATTATTAACTGTCTGCTCTCATTTCCCTTCAGCACTGTTGACAATCAGTCAGAAATGCTAATTTGTGTACCAATGTTCACCAAACGTGACTCGTCCTGGAGATTTGTGCAGTTTTACATCGTTGCTGGAAATGTAGGATGTGGTGTTTCTGGAGTTCGACCCATTGTCCGGTTAACAGATGGAATATCTTGCTGGTTTGATTTTGACTGGTCTTTGGTACATCTGTCTCTCACAGGTCCAACTTTAACAAGGTGAAATACTAATTCCCAAAATACTCAGGTTTTTGTTTATTTCCCAGAAATGACAGTATTTCCATTTAGATATTAATGTGCAAATATATAAATCATGTAAGTGTCAATAGAAACACTGATTTCTGGGTGTCATTATATTTTCCAGAGCAGCGTTAGCAGACCCTCCCTCACATGTTTGGGCTTTTGTGTATCAGCACAGCGTGATTCCCATCATTTTTCTATTCTCTCGTCTTTTCCAGAAAGCTTCGGTATCGTGTTGAGTCTAAAACCGGAGCTCCAGCGGCGCTGCCTGTACTCTCTCAATCGATTTTTCACTTTTAATGCTCAGTTATCAGCATCAGCCCATCAAATGAGCAGAGTTAACTCCAAACAAAGCGTCAGACTTTTCTCTTCTTTTAACTGATTGTTTCCATTGTAGCTCTTAAAAATAAATCTGCATCGCAATCAGTCATTTGAGTGTGAGGATTTGTGGGATTAATAAATGTCAGCCCACACAGTCGTGTGTGTTTCAGTGCTTCCTTTGTATTCTCATGAACTATTAATTGAGTGGAGGTACTGTAAAACACAAAGGCTCTGCAGATCTCCCTCCGTGAAATTGAAAATGACACCTTTTGTATAAGCAATCAGTGCTTTTCACAGCCGAACCCGTCACACCAAAGTCACTTCTGATTGAATTTCTCCCTCCAATCGTCCTGTTTTAAGCCTTTCAGTCACCTCTCTGCCTGTTAATTGTCAGACTATCTGACTTTATTCCACCCATCCGGCACTTTAGCCTTCAGTGTCACGCTGACGTGCTGTTATTCGTCCATCCGGTAGCTTTAGCCGCCTCTCCTGTTGGATGAAATTTGCAGATATTCACGTCCCCTCGGGATGATTTTTAATATCTTTGTTGATGCTTTGACTTTTGCTGCTGCTGCCATCTGTCATAATTTAAATTTCTTCTTATGTTGGTTAATGAACAAAAACAACGATATAAATGTACTTTGTGTTTAGTGTTAATTCGTAAATATTAGCATGCTAACACATTCAACGGAGATCATGACCACGGTACACACGTAAACATTATGCTAGAAGATCTCACTTTGAACATGTTAGCATACTGGCTTTAGCATTTAGCTCCCACAGACTCGTAGAGCTGCTAGCATGGCTGTAGGAGTTCCACAGAACTTCCATTCTAACATACTATTATCACGATAAACTAACCTTAACCATTAATTTCCACCAGAGCTGGATGGTACATGTGGAAGAAAAATGTTACCTTTTCCAGTAATTTAAAGATTATTTGGTGAAGAAGAGGACCGCAGGATCAAACACGTTTGGCTGTGCATTATGATGCATTATATGGTTGTTGTTATTATGATTATCGCTAGATGAGGGATTATTGCCAATGCTGGGACAGGTGAGGTTGGTTGGCACAGGTAAGCACAGTGATGCTGCTCCTCAGCCCTTAGTTGTCTTTTTTTTTGCAGGTTTTATTTAATTTACAGTGACTCACATACTCAGTGTCATACATCCCTGCTCATCACTGTCTAAATACCTCATCAGGTTTTCAGCTGATCGGATTTCCTTCCTTCCAGACAGTCATTGGTTTTGGTACATTTCTATGAGGATCCGCCTGCAGAGCCTTGAAGCTGGCTGCAGGGAGATAATCCATCACGCTCGATGTTCAGTCGCCTACTGTTCACATCATTGTTGCCTGGTAATGCAGTTAAGAGTGGAGGCTGTTTAGAAAACTCTGCTTGTTGGTGCATTCAAGGACACCGTGACATCTGAACAGAAGCCTTTTTAAAGGAGAAAAGACCAAATTCACAGGATCCTTTCACACTTTGCTCCCATTAAGCAATCCTCGAAAGACCAATGTCACCGAGCGCTCGCTTTCCAGGCCAGTTTATTTGTTGTTGATGCAGCTGCGTTGGTTTCCTCCTGCAGGCTCTGCGACGCCAACAAGCTGCTTCCGAATGAACATTTCGTAGCTTTGGATTCATATATGTCCAGTTCTTCTCACCTGCAGTGATTTTACTATTTAATATTTGATAAATAAAGACATAAAAACAGGAAGTCATTGCAAACTATGGCTGCAAAAGTTATGGCAAAAATCATAATCAGGATTATTTTGGTCAGTATTGAGATGATGATTATTTAACTCGACCACTGATCGACTCAGCCCTTATTGGGGCATGTTTTAGCCCCTCACTTGTTCCTCCTGAGCTGTTGAAGACATTTCTTGCTTTTAGCCGTGTTAGTTTCAGTCCCTGATCAGGGCGTCTGCAGCAAACAGGCCATGTTTTAGCTCTCTTTGATCCCTCCACCCGGCGAATAAAATGATCACCCGCGGAAACAGGGATTATTTTATATGCTCTCCGTGCAGAGCCTTGCATTTAACTCGGTCCATGCTAATGAAGCAAACGGGAGATCTGACGAGCTTCAGCATGCCGTCTGACTTCTACGCAGGTGGAAGCTTTTCATGTAATTCAGCACACTGCTGACATGTTGCTCAGATTTCCACAGTTTCACCGATTAGTTTTTTGTGTTTCTAGCTTTTGTAGTTGTGGCATTTCACCATTGATGTTCTGAAGAGGGTTGGATACAGAGCAGCCAGTCAGCTGCCAGTTTGTCCCAGTGGCCAACTGTTGTGCTGCATCTTAAAACCCCCCCCGCAGCCCAGAGAGACTTCCCCCATAGAACAGAGACCCTGTAAAACCTCCAGCTGCAAACACACAAAGACTGGAAGCAGGAAACTGTTCTGAACCTCAGAGGCTCCTCTGAGCTGTGTTGGTTTAATACACACAGATAGTATAATTATGCATTACTGCAGTACCTCATAATTATAATAATCACATCAACATGTGCAATAATTCAATGGTGTAATACTGTGGGGTATATACTGTATGTGTATTATTTATACTGTGTTAATCTACAACTGCTTTTAGTATTATTATTATTATTATTATTGTTGTTGTTGTTGTTGTTGTTGTTGTTGTTGTTGTTGTTGTTAGCAATAGTAGCATTCTAGTATTCTTGTTAGCTAATGTAACACAGATATATTGATTTTAGATGGTTGATATTTATTGTAGTACAGATAGTTTACACATTTAAATATTGTAAATGATTTCTGGTTATTTTTCTGTGCATATTTCTTGCAGATATTTCTTATTTGTTCTTTCCGTTGTGTTGACTGTTCTCCTGCAGCGGGCCGTTTCCTCTGGGATCAACGAGGTGTTCTGCTTCTGACACAAACCGTTGGTGGTTTTTGGCGCAGTTACATGTGAAGGTGTTTCTTGATGAACGAGGTCAAAGTCACGTATAATTAGTCACGCTGTCAGTGTACAGGAGCAGTATTTTGCTCCTTCAGTGCTCCTCTCTGTGTTGGTTTAACTCAGCCTGAGGAGCCTGAAGGCGTTGGATGGTAAAGGGGGACTGGTGAGCTGTTGAGGTGTTGCTTTGGACGGAGCCAGGCTAGCCGTTTCCCCCTGCTTCCAGTCTTTATGCTGTGCTAAGCTTATCATGTCCCGATTTCAGCTCTGGACAGCCGTAGACTCTGACATAACAAGGCTCCGTCTTTGCTGCAATGAATGACGCGGCTGGACATTTATCCGACAGCGGAGAGGGAAAAGAAAGGAAGTGAGAAAAGGAAGACTGAGGTTGACTTTGGTCGTTGAGGGAAACTGTCTCTCAGGTTTGTCATGGCTGATTGTCCCCCACAGCGCCTCTGCTCTGTGCTGATAAAGACACACACGCACACACACACACACACACAGGCCTTCACACTGCTTTACATACAGTATATAACTTGAAGCAGCAGCTGTCCACACTGATCTCGGATACTTCGGGATATTCCGCCTGCGCTCGTTGCTGGTTTGGTGTTTGTGCTGTTTGTAGAACAGAGCAGCGGTAGGTTTCACGTTGTGGGAATTAGTGACACCCTCGTTAAGATGCAGAGCACCTGCCCGGCGTGGGCTCGTTAATGGTCCAGGAGTGTGAGGATGTGTGAGCACGGCAGGGAGGCAGAGCTCGGCCGATCATTCAGCTGCTCATTCAGACCAGCAGCTGATCGGGTCGTATTTCGCGGCGACAGCAGCAGCACAGGAAAAGTTTGGCTCGTACAGCTCACACTGGGCTGCAGTGCGTTGGCTGACACGTGTCATGTGACGCCCGCGGCACACACCTTATTCGTCATTCATACAAACACAAGAAGCAAAGTACGGAAGCTGCGTGACACCAATCCTGGAGGAGCTTTGAGTGATGGTGGTTTCTTCTTAATCCCATCCTGTTTCCATGTGTGCACCTGCTGCCTGGAACATAGCCGCCGTGTACTGCCGGTGCCTTGAAGGTAAAATCCTTTGCATTTTCATTAAATCAAACCCTGTTTTCACGCCTCCAGGCCGGCTGGAGGCATCACGTTTCCAGGCTGTCCCTCCCATCCCTGGACGCCGTGTCTCAGGAACGTTTTCAGGGAATTTCTTCAAACTTGGCTCAAACGTTCACTAATACTTCAGGATGAACTGAGTAGATTTAGGTGGTCAAAGGTTTCTGTGACCACACACACGCTAGTTATGACAAAATTTCACAGAAATGCCTCCGAACATGAGATGATGAAGTGATGACGTTTCATATCCAACAGGTCAAAGGTCAGCTTCACTGTGACATCATGCTGTCCATAATTCTTCGCCATAACTCAGAAGGCAGACTGTGACCATACTTCACATTCAGTCATTTAATCTTGGGCGTCCACCGTGAAACTGTTCTGATGGTGAAGATCTTCTGAGCTGCAGGTTCAACATGTGTGAGAACTTTTACAGTTTGCAGCTTCTTCGTAGCGGCGTCCATATTTGAAGCACCGCAGTCACCGCGAGCTGAAACCGATCTTCAGGCGACTGTCCCTGCATCATGTGATGAAGCTCACTGTCAGTCCTCTGTCCTCCTCCAAGTGAAGAAGGCATGTTTCTCACCTTTCTTTAAATTCCTGTGAAGCCTTGAAGATCGTGTGTGTCAGTCCGAGCAGCTGGATGACGTGTTGCATCAGATGGAGCGTTGATGACCCCTGAGAAGAAATCCACGACAGAGGAGCCTGAACAGAAACACCTCCCTCTGTATTACCTGAGAAACCCCTCGCGTCATCACCAGAGCCGCCGTCTCTGATCACCTCTCGCCATCCACTCGTTTCTGTCTGTGTGCTGTGAATTATTTTCTTTCACTCTCATCGTACTTCTGTTTTATTTTAATCAGTGTCAGCGAGCTCTTGAGTCGGAGTTCACCTGCAGTGGATGGATTCTGAATGTTTGTGAACCACGTGGATGAAGTTTTATTATCTGTTTTAACCGGAGAGCGTTTGTGAGGAAAGTGCTGAACTGGAGTCACGTCGGCTCCGTTCAGACTGCAGGAACAAGTGTCCGATTCTTTACGTTTCTGTTAGTATTTTATTATTAATTTGGCTCATGTGCTGCTGTCATGTGTGATCCTGAATCAGTCCCGTGGTGGAGGCGCTGACGGCTTATAAATGAACCCTCAGTGGCCTCCATGTTCACTTCTGTATGACGGCGTGCTGCGTGTGACGGGTTGCGTCAGGACCAGTTCACACTGCAGCATTTGAAAAATAACGTGAATCCGAGCAGTGAGTCTGAACTGAGCTCTAAGGTTTGCAGCGTGAACGGAAACGGAAGTGGTTCACAAATTGATATCATGATAACGATCACGCCTTTGCCTTGACATGATAATAAAAATGTCTTTTTACCGTTGATGTAAACGAGCAGTTTGGTGGAACTACAGTCTTCAGGTAAACGTCTGTTGACGGTTAACTGTGATTAAGCTGCGATGGCCGGCGGAGGACGAACCACGCTGCTCATTATTTTTAATTGGCTCCACGATTTGTCCTCTCGTTACCTCTGGCGGAGAGCGTCCAGCTGTGAGCCGAGAGGCTTCTGTGTGTTTACGAGATGAAGTCAAACAGCTTCATGATAAGTGCAGAGTTATTGACATGATTCAGCCCTCAGTTGTCTGGCTGACGTTGATTCACACCTGTTTGCGTCGGTTCACGCCTTTCTATGGACTCTATGCAGCAATTCTTTGCTTCGCATTCAGTCTGAGCACATTTTTTTTATTAGCAATTAAAATCCACCATGAAGTTCATGGAGACCAGTCCTGTTGCTGGTGGTCTAAGAATAACTTCCAATCATCAGGTGATAACCGCTAGGTAACAGCAAGGACTCTCTGAAACACTTGATGTTGATCTGCTGGGAAAGTTTCCTCTGAGTTTAAAACAGGGAGTCGTCATGTTTCAAGTCTTTTCTCTCATGAATGTGAAACATGAAATTCTCATGTTAAAACACGATCAGATCATTTCTGCAGTAAATATATTAACTATTCATCTCCTCTGTGGCAGAAAAAGCAAACTGCACACTGACTTTAAAAGTCGGACAAAGCATCGACTTGAAGAAACTCGCTCGCTGAGCCGCGTAGAGATGCCAAAGTCCTGACATCACGTCTGGGCAGCCGCTCGTAGCGTTTCTGTCATCTGGCTTTTAGACAAGCGGACACCTCCAGGGCTGAAAATGAAGCCGTGTAAAGAGCCAAGAGCTGTTCCTCGAATGGCTGCTGGAGGCTGGTTCCAAAACCAAGTCAATCCCCATAGACTTCCATATTAAAATGGCCAACTTTACAGCAGAAATAAACGTGTTTACAGCCTGGTACAAAAAATGGTTTTGCTCTCTGTAGGTAATGTCATGACAACCAGGACAGGGGAGAACTTCTCTATAGCTAGCTCATTTAAATTATATTCAGGCGTAAAGTTATACAGAATTATGGGCGTGGCCACTTTGAGTGACAGCTAGCTGCTAGGTTTCAGCAACCAGGCTTCATTCGGCCAACCTCAGCTCCACCCACGCTCCACCTCTGCCCATTTCTGGATTAGCAGGGAGTTTGGTGAAGTCAGGTGCTGCCAAGATGGAGACGGGCGGACTGAGCTTCACTGTGGCTCTGCAGAAACCAGTGGAGACCGCATCCATGTTATATAGTGTCTGTGCTTTTAGGAAAATCGAGACATGTTCCTACTCCAAGACAACTCTGCATCCATTACAGCACGTGCTATTAGAAACCGAAACCTTCTTGACTGTAAGTTAAACCAGGATCAGAAGCTGTCAGGAAACCGTACCTGCAGCACATCACGCTCATTTCCCAGCCGCCGTCTTTGTGCTGCTGTTTTTACAGACACGTCTGAACTCGCCAGAGCCCCTCGACTCGCCCATGGCCTCTGGACTCGAGACTACGGTCTGTGGTCTCTGGACTCGGGGGAAGTGGTGTTGAGAAAGGCCTAACAGTAGAGGGTTTTCTCACTCAGACTCCTGCAGACACTCGATTTCCAGGAAAAATATTGTCTTATTTGTAGTCGTGTTAAAGCATCAGAGCTGCACTCAGCAGCACGAGCGCCGAGCCTCTCGTGAATGCAGCTGGAATAAACACGGCAACAAGCGCCTGCAGCTGAAGCTTCGCTCCATGAAACCGTCCTCTCGGCGGGTCGAGGACCGCACTCCCACTGCTGGCTTTAAAATGTCGTGGCATCTCCTCGGCCTCTCGTCAGGCTCTGACAGGTGACACTGGAGCATATTTTGCTGGCGGTGGAGTGCATTGAATGGCATTGTTAGCACGGCCGCGGCTCTCTGGATGCTCTAATCTAATAAAAGGCTCGAACCGGCCCTGTGCAGCGATGATCAATTGATTCAAACGGCCTCAGCGGACGAGCCGAGGCGGCGCTCCGCTTCTATTTATATCCCTCCACTGGTGAAGTCACAGCCGTCATCTCCCTTCTCCCCAGTCCAGCCTTTCCAATCTCATCCTCCCCTCTCTGCCGTTCAGACCCCCCCCCCTCCCCTCCTCCTCCTCCTCCTCCTCCTCCTCGCCTGCTGCGACCCAGTGGAGAGTTTTTCTGCCTCATTGGCTCGATCCAGCAGCGGTCATTAGAAAGAAGAGGCTTCAGTCGGATTCCAGCACTCGTATATCCGTCCTGTCCTGATCCTCCTGAGCCACAGAGCCTGTTTTCAACTCTCAATCTCTGACGTTTTCATGTCAGACAGCTTCTTTCAGTCTCATCTAGGCTCGGTGGCAGTAAGTTCAACTGTTAAATGAGCTTTTACCAGCCGGCCTTGAAGAAAGTCTAAATCTGCAGCCTCATCCACTGGACTTCCTGAGGTCCTGAGCTCTTATCTCTGCCCCCACAGAGGCTTCTGTTTCCCAGAGCTCTGAACCAGCTGTACATTATAATGGTTTATAACACATAGACAGCGAGATGTGGGAGCAGGCTGGAGATATGAGCAGGCAGCAGTCTGATTCAGTGAGCTAAGTTCTAGTTTTCTGATTACCTTGAACTCAGCAGCCTCTCTGTGTTGAAGCTTTCTGCATCGGTTTCTGTTGCACCCACGACAACGGGAGGCGGTGATGATACCGGAGCATCCTGTAACGCATCAGAGTGCAGCTTTCAGTCTCTGACGTGGCCACAGTAAGGTTCAGTAAGACTAAAGGGTCAAAGGTCACCAGTCATGAAGGCTGGATGGAACAAATATTCCTGTCACTGAAACAGTTTCTAATCACTGTTTCAACTATTATATTCATTACTGATTGATTTGGTCAACAAATCAAATATGTTATCAGCATGTTGGTCAACCAGCCAATCACTTTAGTCAGAAAGGTCAAAGTATTCTGTCCCAGCAGGAACTGAGATCTTCTTTCTGCTTCTTTTCGTTCACTTCGTCATCATTGGTCTTTGTCTGCCGTGTTGGAGATAATAACTGTTTCAGATGCTGCTGCTTGAAGTTTGAGTCAACATTTAAAGGTTTTCTAAAAGGCTAAAGGAGGCCGAGGAGGCAAAGTGACACCTGGAACATCTGTTTAATGAAACGGATCAGCTGTGAGAGTTTCAGCTTCATGCATCGTCGTGGAGACGCTGGTCCTTCATGTCAAACACAAGATCTGATCTGAGCACCAGCTGGGATTTAAAGTGTTGCTCAGTGTAAACAGATTATTCATCACTGTCGACTTGTCAGCGCAGTCATCGTGGATGTTATATCAAAGTGAAATCTGTTTGCTTGCTTTTATGAGAACTGACTGATGAACTCTCGAGGTTGATCGTTTATGCAGGGAGCTCCATCGTTCCTGAACTCTGACATATTCACTGTCGTGCTGCGTCGACGATGACTGAACCAGCTTCACGCTCCAGACGCTGATCGTGTCCCTTCAGTGCAGGACGGTGAATCCTGAGGGCTGACGACGAGAGAGCAACAGCACGAGGAAACGTCTGAGAAAGCAGCGATCGCAGCAGCGTTTCCTTCCTCTGATGCTGAGGGACACATTCCTGGACCTGGACCAGAAATCACAAGCTGAAAATCTGTGGAGGGTTTTTACATGATGCCACTGCTGGTGCCGTCACCACGGTCACTGTGTGGCAAACGGACAACAGTCAGCATCTGCTGTTATTCGTTCAGGTGATGCAGAAATAGAGCAGTAAAGAAGAGCAGCCGACAGAGCAGGAGAAACATTATGAGCGCTCAGATATTTGAGTCGTATCATGGTTTCAAGATGTGGTCACGTTCCAGTGAATGAACCGCTTTAAGACCCGTACGAGCAGCATGTCTGTCTGCTCTCTGCCCGTCTGTCCAGCACATTGGTCCAGACTGAAATATTGAACAGATGCCATGAAACTCAGCAGAAGATGAACCCCGACTCTTCCTGTTGCACCTCTGCAGAGGAGAGTTTGTACTCGTCTGAAGAAATAAGTCGACTTGGATCAGAGGGATCTGCAGACAGTTTTGTGCAGACACTCAGGATTCCCACGTGATGAATCCTGAGTCCTTCACTTTCCCTCTCGCACCACCGTGACGGTCACTTGAGTGAGAAGCCTCAGCTATTCTATTCTGTAGATTGCTATAAAATTTCCTCCCGACATTAAAGTCGCCCTCAGGATGAACTACAGTCTCTTAACTTTTCATCTATGCTATGCTAGTGTTAGCTTAGCTCAATACGTGGCTGTACCTGAGTGCAGCCTCGCAGACTAATTGTGCTGAGTGTGAGGAAAGTGAGTTTATCCTGCAGTGAAATGTTCCCAGGATGATAACCTCCACCTGAAGGTCACATGGTCTCACTGAAGGGTGAATCACCTCGACCCAGTTAAACTCTTCACGCTCTCGGTTTTGCAGCTTGTTTGTGTGTGATCTCTTGTGCAGGTGTCGTGCGTCTGCTCCTCACCTGGACAGTTTGTCTGACCTCTGGGAGTTTGTGATTCCTGACAGTTTGAAATAGAGAAGCAGCTGAGCATTGATTCTTCACACCTCTGTGTTGATGTCTGAGCCTGCGTCTACAGGAAACATCGAGCAGTAACTCTTGAGAAGAAAAGCAGTGATGATGAATTACCCCGTGATGGTACAGATGGACCAGACAGACACAGGAGGCCTAATGTGATGGGAGAAAATACTTTCGGGTTGTAACAGTCGTCGTCCTCCTGATGAGATTTACAAGATACAAAAGTTTGCTGCTGTTCAGTATCTGCAAAGCTCAGAACTTTGAATTTTCTCTGATTTCCACACAGATTTAACTTTTTAACAACAGTTTTGAAGGATTTTAAAGGACAGACCTGCACAGACCTCAACCCCATCAACACCCTCCTGATGAACCTGAGCCATGACCTGATCGCCCAGCGTCAGTGCTGCACTGCAGCAGGTTCAACATGTGGTGGATGACTGAAACTCACCTGTCTGGTCGTACCTTCACTCATTAATATAAATTATGTATTTGTAAAGGGCAAATCAAGCCCAGAATGAATCCTCTGCTGCAGATTTATGTAACCTCTTCAGACCAGTCAATACTTTCTGCAGAATTTAGCAACACGGTTTCTGCATTCTGTTTGCATGATGTTGCGTGATTGTCATGTGCTCAGAACATTCACGACCCCGTGGACCGTGTGTCCTGACAGGTGTGTCGAGTGGGTCCCTGTCCAGCACCTGTTCTGTAGTTTATTCAGGTCTGTGTTTGTGATGTTCACATTTTGTCCTGTGGGTGGAGCGAGTGCAGTAATTCTTTGGACATGATCACATGAGGTGTTAAACCTGACAAATCTGGAGTTTGGCATGAATGTGGTTGTGGAGGAAAGTTCAGAGGGGCTCCATCATGAGCATTCACAGAAAACTTCACCCATAAACCGCTGTGATGTCACAGGATGTCTCGGTCAGTTAGATTTAAGTCCTGAATATCAGGGAGACCCTGAAAACTGCATGAGGGACGTGAGAAACTGAAGGAAGGAGATGTTATAGAGTTATAGATGAAGTGTGTGTGTGCGGACAGGAAGCGGCTGCAGACAGGCGGACAGGGCCGCGGTCAGCTGGTGGTGTTTATAAAGGGAGGGGAGGAAGTGTTTGTCTTTGGGGAGGGATCACTCTCGCTGTCGGAGCTGCACAGACAGACCGGTATCTGTGTGCAGGAGATAAGACTGACAGGAGGTTTAAAAACAGCTGAGACGAAGAGGTAATGAGAACAGTTTGATGCTCAGGAATGTGGAAAATGAAACGTAACGGAGAGAGAAAACCGTCCAGGCGGCCGGGCGGGGGGGGTTTATCGTCTGCTTTATTGTACCTTACGTCTCTGATGGTCGTGCACTGCATGATAACAGTTAAAGGTTATATTACACACCTGCAGCTTATTTTTAGCTTTCATGTCATCAGCTGTGGAGTTGGTTAAAGAATTAAATTAACTTCATATGTTGGTTGTTCTTCATTTGGATCCTCCTGGCTTCAGCAAAGTGCTTCCTGGTCCTCCAGGGTCCACATGAACACCTGTTTGATTGGTCACTGTCCACACCTGTTGGTCCTTCAAGTAACTGAGACCAAACAGCAAATCAAAGATCATGGTCAGTTCAACGTGACCAATCAAAGGTCAGGAGACATCAGCGACTGTTGAGCAGACGTGAGCGCCAGCGGAGCGTGCACCTGATCTGTACGCTCATAACACGTGAGGATCCTGTTGATGTTCGTTAGTTTCTCTCGTTGCTGAAGTTTGGAGTGAACCTGCTGCTGCAGCTTCAGCACCACGTCGTCTCGCTGTGGACTTCCTGGTTACTGAGTCCAGTTTGTGGCGTTACGTGGTTTTATGTTCAGTCTTGGTCTCTTTTTTCCTTGTTTGGATTTCAGTTTGCACTCATGTGTCGTGTTTTTAGTTGTTTCTGTTTCTTCTTCTCTGCACCCTCCCCAGCTGGTTTTTAGACTCTGAATGGCAGCAGGTGGTGTTCAGGTGTGTGATGGGAGGTGTGTCCTCTGCAGTCAGGTTACTGATTATTGTAACAATAAATGAACTAAACGTCAGCCTCACACCAACACGCAGACCTATTTTACCAAATCATCATTTCTATTCCATTCAAATGTTCTGAGCTTCCCTGTAATCTGTCATGTAGACCCCCCCCTCCCCAAACTGTTGGGTTCTGGTCCTGGTTCGTTGCAGCTCTTCACGTCACAGTTTGAGTGTCGTTAATTGTTGACTTTGTGATGTTCGGTCTTCTTTAATGCTCTGCTGTATGTGTGCGATGCTGATTGGCAGCAGCCGCAACAGCGATGCTGACACTCTGCATGTGCTGCAAGGATCGTTGCCATGACGATCAGGGGAGCTGTCATACTGCCACCATGCAGTCCAATCAGGAGGAGTGTGTACGTGTGAGTGTGTGTGTGCATTTTTGACAGATAATTACACAGGAAGTAGAGAAATCTGGGATTTTGGCTTCTTTGTTTTTATGCCTTTAGAACGTCCAGCTGCTGTCAGCTGACTCCTGGGTGCTGCTCTGTTTAGCCACTAAAAACATGAACGCTAATCAAGTTGAAAACTGGGGCTGCAACAATTGAAATTGCATGAAAGGACATTTGAACGTGTCTCCTTTGGCTGTTTGAATTTCTAACAGGATTTTTTTTCCCACATTTTCTGACACATTACAGATGAAACATTTAAGCCATAATGAGAATAGGCATTAGTTGCAGCCTGTGAAATACTCAGCCCTGCTCTGTGTGTTTGACACCTCCTGCGACACCTGAGGCTGATGAAATTGTTTCCAATCAGGGGTAACGATGTCACAAAGCTGCAGCCGTCAGACACAAAGCCCTACTTCCTGTTTCTGTTGGCGATACCAGGTTTTCACCTGACAGACAGACTGCATCTCCCAGCGATGGAGGGCCTTTTGCGCGCGTGTGTGTGTGTGTGTGTGACATAAATTTCTCCACCTGTCACTTCTGCTGTGCACAAACTATTTCAGTGTGAAACAAACGTCTCTGAGAGCAAGAAAACAGTCCGTCAATTTGTGGAAAGTGTGCGTGTCTGTGTGTCTGTGTGTCTGTGTGTGTGCGTGTGTGCGTGTCTGTGTGTCTGTGTGTGTGTGTGTGTGCGTGTGTGCGTCTGTGTGTGTGTGTGCGTCTGTGCGTGTGTGCGTCTGTGTGTGTGTGCGTGTGTCTGTGTGCATGTGCGTGTGTGTGTGTGTGTGTGCGTGTGTGTGTGTGTCGCCTGCAGGTTGTCGGGCGCTGCAGTGCTTCCTGTGTGTTGGTGTGTTGTGAAGCAGGGAAAGAATAGCCGTCTCGCAGTCCTGCTGACGGCTCTGTGGTCTGAAACTGATTCTGGTGTCTCGTGAGCAGATTGTGGTGATTTAATGAAGCGCACAATCACCTGCAGGAATTAAATATGGAATTAAAGTTGGGATTTGATTGAGAATCGATTCAAAATCAGTTTTTCACTTCAGTGAACAGAAAAGGAGTCTTCTTAGCGCTGTTTCAGGCTCTTTACTCCTCTGAAATGCAACATGAAGCGTTAAGCTAAGTGGTCACGATGAAGATAACCTCCTCTTCTTCCTGTACGAGACCAATGAATGAACGTTAAATGTACTGACAGAACTGCCTTGGTAGAAGCAGAAGCTGTTCAGGTGTTAATAACATTACGTCTTACGTCAGCAGCACCTGCAGCAGCACCCGGGAGAACCCATGGTTACAGCGCTGCTCAGACTGGTTACTGTCATGGTCAGAGTCGGGTGTGTGCGTGGGTGTGTGACCACTCTGCTTCCTCAGCTTAGTTACAGAAAACTTCTCCATGAATCTGTTGTGCTGCGCTCGGCTCTCGTCCACCTCTTCTGTTCTGTAACGAGGAGAATCTGTTGATTTATTGACTAAAATCAGTTGTTGTGATCTGTGAATCCATTCAGAACTTTAAGAACAGCCGTTCTTCTGTCAGTCAGCTCCTTGTTTGTGATTGTGTTTCTTGACCCGTGATGTAAAACACCTGGAGACTGTCTGTGGCTGCCTTGCTCACGGGCTGCAGGCAGAGAGCCGCTGAGTCGCTAAATAACAGCAGAACTACAGACAGAGCATCCAGGCAGGCAGCCATGGAAAGACAGTCTAATTACCTCCATGTACCCCGACACTGGGATGATTACACATACTGCGTGCATGTGCATGTGCATGTGTGTTCTGGGTCACGGGGTGTGTTTACAGACTCACTTTGCCCTCCGTCCAATCATCGGAGACGTTTGACAGATATGTCTTGGTCTCGCCCGGCCGGTGTTTTCTCACCAGAGCTGCATCCTGACAGCTGAGAGTGCTGCTGGGGAGGAAGAGAAATGTTCGTGTTCCTGCAGAGGCATGACGCACACGCACACACGCACACGCACACACACACACACACACACACACACACACCATTCTTTGTATTTATTGATCCGCCATCCGGAGGTCCTCGCTGTTGCCCGAATAAGCTGTTAACTCTCCTTGATAACCCATCATGTCCTCTGTGGAGAGGAAGGAAGTCAAATTAAAGCCTTCAAGCGTAAACAAACTCTACAGTGCACTACATAAGCACACACACACACACACACACCTGCTGAAACCTCGTCGTCTCCTTTCATGGATCTGCTGTACCCGTCTTGTCCTCACAGCGGCGGCGGTGGCGGTGGCGGCGGCGCTAATTCATGAACGAAGACTCTGCGTTTTTATCCACCGCAGCCTCTTTGAGACGTGAGACACGACCAAACGCTTCTTTTCAGTTCCACATGAGCTAAACTCTGAACCGTTAAGCTGAAGGTCCCGTCTGCTTCCTGTTTCCAACACGTCTGATTTTATTACCTGAGCCGACTGAAGGAGGCTGAAAGCTACACATCTGCTCGCTGTTTGATGGTTATAAGTCGAGAAAGCAGAGATTTCTGGGTTCCAGAGCTAAATTCAGACCTTTCGGCCTGCGGAGCTCCGAGAACGGTTCCTGGATTTTTCTGCTTCCTGGTAGAAAAGTCAGATTTGGAGCATTTAGTTAAAAAAAGAGAGAATTCAAATACCTTCATCATTAAATCATGATTCGACAGGAAATGATCGCAGGTCTGCAGACTTCAGTTCGTTTTGTCTTTTCTCATCTGATCAGTTGTGTCAGTTTGACGTGTTTGATGATTGACAGTTTGACAGCTGCTCTGATTGGCTGTCCGGTCATCTCAAGTCATTTCAAGTGAAGAGGCCTCACTCTGACTCCGTACCCAGCTCGTTTATCGTGCATCTCTTCAGATGAATTAAATGAACTTTAAGTCTTTGTGGTTTTATGCTTGACTGAACCCACTGAATCCGGCCTCCTGTGGTTTCTGATGTTCACGCGACGCTGACTCACTCACGTTTTTTCCACTTTTCCCTGATTTGCCGCGGTGGCAGATGTTTTCAGAGAGCGGTGGGGGTGCAGAGGGAGAGGTTGGCGATGGTGACGATGACGATGATGAGTTGGAAGAGGCCGGTGCATGCTGCTGATAGTTGTGTTTGGCCTGTTTATCGTCACGGAGGCAGCGAAGCTACTTTCAAACCTTTGCTGCTGCAGTTTGCGTCAAAATTCGTTCTGCTTAGATTTTTCTTCGAGTAAACGTCCATAAATCTGCAGCAGCAATAATACTTTTAGTCCTTTGACTAAAATGTCGTTTAGCTCTAGTCATGTTTTAGTCAGCTGAAATGTTTTAGTGGAATAAAAAGATTTATGCCGGGATCAGCGTCGTGGTCGGCGTCTGGGACACCCCGAAACACCCCGATGGAAAGACTAGCACCTCACGCCGTGACATGTTCCTGAGAGGTGACCAATGAGCTGCTCTCTCCAGAGCGCAGTCATGACCAGCAGGAGGAGGAAGATGAGGAGGGATGCTGAGGTTGCTGCTGTCGGACGGGACGACGAAGGAGAAGAGAAGTGTGTTGAGCTGTGGAAACAGCACCCCCTCCTCGAGGGAGAACCGTGAGCGAGTAGGCCGATGTTATTTAGGAGCGTTCTTGTTCATCTATGCAGAAATGTTCGTGAAGAAACACAACTACTATTCCAACAGGTGTTTGGATGTGTGCAGGCATCGCTCCTTTCTGAGAGGTCAAACAGGGAGGCTGTGTTCGCCAATCAGAGCACGGCTGCATGTAAACAGGAATAAAGGCAAATAACTGAATGTTTTTACATTTAAACATAATCATCGACTCCATGGCAACGCTGTACTTCCTGTTATGCACTGCGACGAAAACCAGCCCCTCCTCATCTGACCTATGGATGCTCTCGTTTTAACGTCTCTTCTCTCTGCTCACGTCGCTCTGGTGAACTCGTGTTTTAGCGTGAAGGTGTCCTCAGATAAACTGCTGCTGCGTCGCGTTTCTTTATCTGTGATGACGAGGTCTCACATTTTCAACCTGTTAGATGAAGGTGAGTCGCTGTGAACGTCCTCCTCCTCCTCCTCCTCCTGTCCTGCGGTTGAAGGCGGCTCAGTTTAGACACAGAAAGGCGAGGAAGCCCACACAGAAAGCTGTCAGCGGGAGATAAGTGGCTGCTCACTTTGTGTCGCTGGAAAATGCGTCTTTGACTTCCAGAATGAATTCGTCGCTGGCAGAGTTGCAACAAGCCGAAGAATAATGGTTTAATTTTCCCCCGCCGCCGCTGCCGCCGCCGCCGTCCTCCCGACGCCTCATACATATGCAGCTTACGAGCCGCGGCTCATGAAAACTTTAAACTCTCATTCGACACAATGTGTCATCTGTGGTTCGCTGGGCAGGAACTTCCAGGACGATGACATTTACGGCAGTGATTGTCTTTCCTGGCCCGGCTGCTCGACTCGACTGAGAATTACCTCCTGAAAAGTGTTGCTGTTAAAATATTTATCCACCAAACTAGACGCATGAATGTCGTGGACAGAAGAAGAGCTGAGGGAGGTGAGCAGGAGCAGGAGGGCAGGGCTTCAGACAGCAGTTACTCCTGGATCATTTGATTGACAGTTGTAAGTCTGATTAATCCTAAAACCAGAATCTCCTGTTTTCTGTACATGTTGGCATGTGTGAAGTTACTGAACAGCATCGTCAAATTTAAACATATTTATTCAAGTATGAAACAAAGCCGCAGCAGCAGGTGAACCACCCTTCGTTTTCTACGTGAAGCGTCGCCACGGCAGCGTCTGGATGCATCGCAGGCTCACAACTGTCAGCCTTCATCACCTGCACTGTCGCAGTTTCTCGTCTGTGCCTGCAAACAGCGAGTGAGAATAACTTGTGTTCAGTGATGTCGCTGATCACACCCTCTTCTGTTTAAAGAACAAGTCTCTAAACAGGAGAAATGCGTCTCTTCTGTCAGATCAGATCATCAGAAAACTTTTTTTGTTGGTTTCAGGATGGTGGTGAAAGATCGATGCGAGTAGATTCCACTGATTGAGTAAATATAAATTGGTGGGTTGTTTTCATAACTGTCAGTGAAGCTAAGTGATCATGATGAAGGTCACTTTCCGACCGGCAGCCAGCACAAAGCCATCGTTACCCAATGAAATGACTCGACCGTAGATCGAGTTCATTTCTTCATCTGGCCGGAGGTAACTGGGAGTTTTGTGAAGTGCTGCAGTGCGAGTTGATCGTCTTGTCTTGTTTGTCCTCTCCGCTAACTTCAGCTCATCTCTGGGTGCAAAATATCCACAAAACACCTCAGTTTCGCCGTGTATTGCTAATTGTTAAATTATTAGATCCCACATGTGCACAAATCTTGCCTTTACTGAAGATGAACTGCAGGATCACTTTGGTGGGACACACCAGAGCTTTGAAGGGGCTTTAACCCATCAAAGGCCCACAAACATGTCGAACGTATCAGCGCTGACAGTGGCAGTCTGTCAGGTTGATGATGTATTGTGAAGCTGTTCGGTTTGCAGACCACCAGCCTAGTCACCACTGTGTGCCCCCATTCAGTGATAGTGACTGAACAACCAGTTGCTGCCTGCAAAGGAAATGAGTTTAAAGCTGAAGTCATGGCTTTGAGAGGCAGTTTTATAGTTAATGAGCTAAATCTTCGTTATGGTGCTTTTAGAAGAATCTCCATCAGAGAAACGTGTCTGACTCTGCAGCCTCGCTGAGACAGATCCGTCTTCTGTTGTTTTTAGGGAACTCTGTTTGTTAATGAAAGACATTTGATCGATCATGTGACTCCTCATGGCGTCACACTTTAACAAAGAGTCTAATCCTGTACTTTTGTTCTGTTTCTCTTCCTCCCTGCCTTCCTATCATCTGCTCTTCTCTCGTCTCATTTCTCCTCCCAAACGGTCTCTCTGAACTTCATTTTCCTCCTCCGTCGTCTCTTGTCTGTCTCAGGTTAACAAGCAGCAGCTGCAGGCGGTGAAGGAGCGTTTCCTGGCTTTCCTCAGCGGGGAAACTCAGATTGTGGCGGATGAAGCTTTCTGCAACGCTGTGAGGAGCTACTACGAGGCAAGACCATTTACCCTCTACTCTGCTCTCCTCTTTAAAGCGAAACATGTTTGGGCTTCTCTTTGTTCGTCTTTCTGAGTGTGAGGCGGATCCAGGTGTCCTCCAGAAGCTACTGCAGGCAGTTTGAAGGGTCGGGAGTCTGCTGTGGTTCCAGATGTGCTGCTCTAAAGTTTGAATGTTAAAGCACCGTCATTAGGTTTCAAGGTCTGAGAGGTGCAAAGGAGCTTTTTCTTTATTGAGCTGGAGACGTGTGACCAGCAGGGGGCCATAAACAGCAGTGTCCATGCAGAGCAGGTTGATATCAGCTAGTGCACTGATAAGCTCCGCCCCCAGACTATGGTTGGACGGTTGTTGTGTTTCCATGTCAAGAAAGAACAACGTTCCTTTGCCGTTCATATTGGCAGCTTCATGCTGGAAAACACTGAAATGCAGAAATCCTCCTCACAACCCACTGCAGGACAGCGCCTCAGTGTGGCGGTTTGCTCTGCCAAGGCCTGAAACGTACATGAAGTGAAAGTGCAGTACCAGCAGGGGGCGATGATGAGTATAAAGGGCAACGAGATCTCTTGAGGGCTGGAGGTCTCACACAGGAAACCAGGGTCTGATTCTGGGTGAAACCAACAGTCAGTGTTGATTTTAAGATGACAGACATGATCTTTCTGAAACCGACCGTCACCTGAAATGTTTCTCAGCGAGCTTCGTTTTGGACATGAACCTAAAGTGACTTTGAGACGATCGTGGCCGATGTACAAACGACTGTGGGGCGTCTCCTCATATAGTTTGACGTGCTAAACGACCTGTTGTGCAGCATCTGGCAGTTTGTGGCACTGCGATCGTTCGACCCGACATGATGACCGTCAAACACAAACATACCGCGTGGTCTGATCCCAGCGTTGCATGCATGTATTATTGCAGACTGGCGTGGCCTGGCGGGTGAGGCGATGGCCAAGCCGTTGTGTCGGTCAGTTAACTGTTGCATTCTGGGTAATACAGTCTCTCTAAACTATGAAAATAAGACCCAAAACAGGAAAAGACAAGAAGTGACAGTGAGCTGCTGTCAGGAGCCCCTTCCTGTGCTTTCAGGCTGTCCTGCGTTCAGGTTCTGGTCCTGGAGCGTCACGCCTCCGTCGACCTCCACACGTCTCGTGACATGGTGGCTGTTGAGCTCAGTTTATCGCCAACGTCAGCACACAGCACAGCGCCACCAGTCTCTCTCCTCAAACGCAAACTTTTTAATTTCCATCACCTTTGCCAATCCCACATTTCTCCATCACTGATATCACTGAAATATTTTACCTCCGTCTCCGTGTGCACAAACCTGCTGCAGCTTTTCATCGTGTCGGCGGCGCTGAGCAGCAGCTGACAGAAACACGCTCTGATTTTATACTTCAGTCACATTTTCTTTAGGATTTTGGGGGATTTTGTTGTTGAGTTTGGATGGAAACCTGTCCGGAGACAAACCCTCCCACGTCCTCTGCAGTTTCCATCTCCAGTGTTGGAGGAGGACAGCTGTGAGCAGCGATTGCAGTGAATTTCCTCACTCTTTTTTCCAGTTTGACACTCTTATCTGTTGCTCCTCTGCCTCCATCTCTCCCTCTATCTCCACTCATCTTCGTCTTCCTCTCCCTCTCCTCTGCTGGAACGCCTATCATCCGGTGCGAGATGGAGATCTTATCGGCCTCTCGCAGCTCGTCTCCTTAATTGCCGGCAATTGTGAGACGAGCGGATCTCACAGAAACTCTCAGTCGCAGCGTTCGCGTCGCGGGAGAGGAGCCGACGGGCCGAACGATCAAAGAGGGACGATGCGTCGGCTTCAGCGGACGTCATCGTCCTCGTCAGCCACAAACTCTCCGTGTTTCAGATGTCCTCCCGAGAGACGGCCTGTGCACATATAATGACAGCATCGGAGATCTGTGCTGTTCTTCATTCATCGTGTGGAGCCGTGGCAGACGTTCCACACGAGGAAAGAAGGCTGCAGAGAAACGTGAGATGATCTGAGAGCGTGAGAGCAGATAGAAACATGCGAGGCTGTTAAAACAAGCGTTGCATAAAAAATTGCAGCTAATTGAGAAATTGTTCCTAAATTTTGGCTGATGGTATTTTTAGAATGTCAAAGGAAAGACGGATGTCTGATAGCTCTTCTTCCTCTGAGCCGCAGAGCTGCATGGTTGTCTGAAAACTATGAAAAACTCATCAGTGACTCACACTGTTGCTCTGGCTGACATGTTCCTGCATTACAGTGAACACACACACACTGTACACTCAGCACAACACAACCCGTCCTGCTCATTGTGGATTAATCCGCCTCTGAAAGTAGTCCCCAACAAATCCACCATTTCCTCCAGCTTTGCTAAAGTTTGCTAATAGTCTTCTGATATTTGTGAAGTATCTTTAAAGATGTCTTCAGTGGGAATCAACGGGCTTGGAAGTGAGAACCAGAGGCATGAAGTCAGAGAGTATGGAGACAGACCAACACATTGTTAGTTTCTGTGTTTTTGTGGAATTTGTTGTCAGAAGGAAAAGCATAGACTAACAGCAGCTTTAACCTGTAAGAGCTGAAAGCTCAGCGAGCTGCTGCAGACTTCAGCCTCTGCAAACAGCCCAGATTTGATTGGGTTTAGAACTTAGAAGGTGATCAACACTGCCAGGTTTCAAGCTCTGATTTAGCCTGAGGTGAGACGCAGTAGATATACACATTAATCATACTACGGCCGAGTGATGAGGTAGAAAAAAGGATCTACTCTAAATGTCCAGAGTCGTGCAGACTTTACACAGTAATCTACATATGTTGTTCTTTGGGATTAATTGTAGCCTGCAGATATCATGACTGGAAGGATTTGCAGTCAGCGATGAACTCTTGTTTCTGGTCCGTGTAATTTAAGATAAATTAAGGAATGGATTGGGTCATTTTAATACTAACGTAAAGCTCTCGATACTTGGACAGATCACGTGTTCACAGTGTTGAACCTCGCTGTGAACCACTGAGCCTTTCCAGGATGATTCAGACCCAACCATCACTATCACTGCTGTTCTCCGCCCTCCCTGGAAGGAAAGAGATCCCAAAATCAGAGCAGTTAGAATTAATGAGCCTCCAGAAAACAGTAATTATTTTTTCTGTCAGAAGTGTAAATTCAGTTTTGATGACAGTAAATAGAAATGAGCTGCTGTCATTTAAATTGTGCCAAATGAGAAACTAGAGACCAGCGTATTAATAACTGAAGCTTTCACATAAGATAAATGAATACTCGCTGTCAGCGTGGTAAATAACCACATGATGCAGCTGACGGTTACAGCTGATGGGCAGAGTGGGAGGTTTGTGGAGCAACAGCAGCAACAGTGAACTTAATCACTTTAATCTCGGTTATTTACAGACAACACTGAGCCTAATGATACCTGGAAACACAAGCAGACACTGTACGTAGAGATGCCAGGATGAGCATGATGAGCAGAGTTTGACCTCTGTGTTGTGTCGTTGATTCACCTGGAGGAGGGAAGACTGACGCTCGACAACCTCAAACTCAACCAGTTCACATTATTCAAGCGATTGCACCAACACTCGGGTTCAGGGAAGACCCAGGACACGCTGGAGGGACTGTGTCACTCGGCTGGCCTGGGAACGCCTCGGGGTCCCCCTGAAAGAGCTGGAGGAAGTGTCTGGGGAGAGGGAAGTCTGTGCATCACTGCTTAGACTGCTGCCCCCGTGACCCGGCCCCGGATAAGTGGAAGACAATGGATGGATGGATGGATGGACTCGGGTTCAGGCAGGGTTGAAGAATAGTTATTAGACAAATCTATAAATAAAAGGTTTGATTGACAAGAAATAAATACGTACAAACTCAAACACATGTCAAAGACTGAAGAGTCTCCATGTGTCCCGGTCTGGACTATGTGCTGTGAATGGCTGCGATGAAAAGCACAGAAGAATTCATCAGAGTGGAGCGTCTCGCTGATGGATGCTGTTGAGCTGGATGTTAATGAAACGAGGCGAACAGACGATCATGACCACAGACGACAGGTCAGACAGGTCAGGCTGATCAGCCAATCTGCTGTTAGCTTGTTACTCGTTGGACCAATGGAGGCACAGACTGAGCTCAGCATCGTTCAAAAGAGGCCGTCAGGTTTGGGTTAGATTTCATCGCTTGACTAAAGTCTTTGAAAAAGTGACGAGAATAATCCGGATTGTGCCGGTGTGCGGTGGGCTCAGCCAGCCACAGCAGAAAGCTGACTGCCCCCCCCGTGGAACAGAGCTGCCAGCGGGTCACCACACTGACTCTACCAAGTCAAGACAAGTCTAGTGCATAGATTATAAGTAATGTAACGTGTGAAGAGCAGAAAACTTGTTGAAGCCTTCGTTGGAGGACCCGGTCAGAGAGTTGGTACCTTCGGTCCAAAGCGAGACCCCCCCTCCTCAGCTGACCAGACTGAGAGTAACCGCTGTGGATGCTCATCCTCACCACAGGACCATGAGCTGATTAGCTGTGTTGTCACTGTCTTCACTGCAGGCCTCCCGGCTGGTGAGGCTTTAGCGATGCTCTGACTCCTCCAGCAGCTGCCAAAGGGGGGGTTCCTAAGTTCTGACCATGCAGGGTGCCTAAACTTTGCTTCCCAAACTTTTAAAACTGTAAAAGATTGAAATACAAAAGAAATCTGTGAAATATTGAGGAAATGTTTCATTTTCCCAGGTCTTCAGGTCATCTTTTACTCGCTCAGCGCTTCGTTTCTCACGGCGCGGTGTCACAGGACAAACGTCAGCTTCACATATGAACAGGGCGAGCTGATGTCAGCTGGGAGCTTGTTTGGTTTTTTCCAGGGGATTTCAGCTCCTGAGTGCAGCTCTGTGATCAGTTCTTCACTTGAGCGACAGTCTGATGATGAAGTGACGGCTTACTGTCCGTTCCCTCCACGTTTTCATTATCGACCCTTTCTGAGCACTTCAGGACGTCTTTAGGTATTCATATGTGCACAACTGACAGGTGTGTGTGTGTGTGTGTGTGGCTCGAGGGAAATGAAATCCTCCTCCATCAGTCGTCCCTCTGAGAGGCGAGGCGACTTTAATTGCCCGTCGTGCAGCTTTCAGAGCGATGCCGTGCTGGATCAGATAGTCAGGAGGTGGTTTTAGTTTGATGTTGCTCGCTGAGAGAAAACTGTCAGTTTTTGTCTTTTCATAAGAAAATTTACTGCAGGACTTCGAGGTGACGTCACATGTCATTACTGACAGGAAGTGTGAGGGTCATTGCTTAATTATGTTTCTCAAAATGCTAAATTGTGCCACAAACCTCTGTGTATCTATGAAATCACCTTGCAGAGACTAATCCAACATCATTTGTTGTTGTCGTGTTAAAGTCAGCTTGACTAGATTTGTATTTATTGGCTGTTATTTATGTGGCCCAAAGTTCAGCTCAGAGGGCTTTACAAAAAATAAAGGATATAAAATAAAGGGGGGGTTCCCTCCTCCAGGGCAGCAGGATGCCGAGATGTGTGAGGTGTTTCATGTACAGAGCAGACAGGTGTAGGAAAGTAGTTTGACGAAGATATTCAGTGTAAAATGATGTAAAAGAGAGAAAAGCAGCAAATCCAGAGAACGATTTCACTCTTTACTTGATTAAAACCGATCTGATTCATTGATTTTCAGAGAAGTTGCCAAAATGTTTCTGTTGATCAATGAATCGGCCGGTTGTTTCAACGTCGGAAACATTTTCTGCTTCTTCAGTTTGATGATTTGCTGCTTCATTCTGTAACACTTCAAACTGAATTCTGGTGATCGATGGATTTAAATGATTATTTGATGGCATGTTTCAGTGTTCTGCCATTTTATAGATTAGATTGTAAATTGATTAATCACAACAATTTAATTGACAACGGAACTAGAGATTTGTTGCAGCAGCACTCGAGTTCACTGCCTTCAGATGTCTGTGAGTCATCTCTCTGTCGCAGGTCTCTGGAGGCTGAAACCAATGAAGCCAGCCAGAGCGCCAGAGAGAAGTCTGATGGATCATTTGGAAAGTGATCAAAACTGCTGAATAAACAATAAAAACAAGGTGTCGCGCTGCAGAAGAGCAGATAAAATCCTGCTGAGAGACTGCAGACACCACAGCATCAGAAAAATACATCAATTCTGCCAAAAGCTGCGGTTTATATTTGTGAAGACATGCGTATTCTGTGCTGGCTGCAGGCGTCTCACCTGTAATTTAGCGTTTTAAAGCAGCTGGAGTCCGGCGCTTCAGCCGTGTGACATTTCTGGAGACCAGCGGGGTCTGAGTACCTCCAGCGAAGACATCTCTCTTTCTCAGGTTTTTCCCAGGTCTGCTCTCAGACCGTCTCTCGTCTCGAGCTTACACTTCAATCTGGAAAATGAGACGGTCGAGGGCAGCAGGGAAATCAAAACCAGGTCAGAGGGCGATATCATCAGGTCTGATCAATATCTGTATCCTGGGAGACATCGGTATTTTCTGACTCACTGTGTTGATCATCATGTTCTAGGTTTCTAGCTTCAGAATCTATTAACCTGTGGAGAAACGAGCTGAACAGCCTGACAAACGTATACACGCCGGGCTGCCGCCAAGGATCGTCAGCCTAAAATTACAAAATCTATTAATATAATGAGTGGGCTCAAATTAAAGCTCTCGAAGCACAAGAGAGTGTGTGTGAGTGTGTGTGTGTGTGTGTCACAAGACACGGGAAAGTGTGGCAGGAGCAACAGGAGTCTGTCCTTTGAGCTGCTGGAAGGCTTTTAATTTGAAAACACCTGCGCAGGTGTTTCATTGAGGGGGATAAATAAGAAATAATGCCGCGTCGGACGGTTCACGCCTCTGCGAAGTCCATTCATTTCTGATAATGGACACCTCGTTGGGCGTTATCTCGCTTATACCATGGTCACTTACGAAAAAAATAAATATTAAATCAGTTATGAATACCTTAATGTTGTTTTTTACCGTTAAAAGTTTTTCACAAGAAGCGGCTGAGCGGACTATTTAATATCGGCTCTCAAACTCCTAAAACTGACAGCACAGAATTCTCCTCCTTCTTTAGTCGGCTGGACAGACGCATAAAACAGTCACAAAATGTCATTGAGAGTAGCGGCAGTGTAGCTCTCAAAGTTGATGTCCATGTTTTTCTGAGCTAGGAAGTCTCTTAATGTTTTAACTGCCCATTTCGTGGTTTTCTTCGTCCTTTTCATCCTCTAAATTGTTCAGTTCCTCCGGTGTCACCTCCTTCTTATATTCTCTTCTCTCTTTCTCTTCTGCTGCATCCCAGTCTTCAAATTCACCAAATAGGTTCAATGAAACTATAAAATCACTCATGTTTGGTCTACTGTCTTGCCGTTGTGATAAATAAACTGAAATAACGTATGTTAACGTATGTTCTGAGTTTCTGTTGCCACGGTTACCAACTAGCGTTTGAGCCAGCGCAATAATTTAGAACTGCCCTGTCAGCTAACCTGCGTATGATAATACACGTGATAGATTTGACTTTTTAACCTCTTGAAGCTAAGATGAGGGATCTGTCCAGCAGATCCTGCAGAGCTGGTTTTATTTTGAAAGTATCGTCATCAGATGTCTTCAACAGTAGTTACTGTGAGCCTCCACCCGGACTGATTACTGCCAGAAGAACGCTTTGTGTTTTCTTCATCCTCATCAAGTGATGCATTTCTCCTGATTTAAAGGAATCAAGCAGTTTAATGAATTAAATTATGAGCTTGTTAGTAGCTGCTGGGAGTCTCCACGCTGCACGTTCACACCCAGACTGTGGAGGTCAATAAGAGTTATTTCTTCCCAAAGCAGTATTTCTGTGTAATAATATAATAATCATTATAATCCTGCTTCAAAAAACACCTTTAAACTAGCAGAAACAGTTATCTTGTCGAGCAGTCGGCTCGTTCCTGTCGGGGTTTTTCCGTCTCTGCTCTGACTGAACATCGTGTAACGCCGTCGTGTGAATATCACACGGATCACGCACGAACGTGCCGTTCGCAGCGTGTTTGTGTTTATCTCCCAAACGGACGCACCTGTCATGTACAGAGCGTCTGTGAACGCATCGGGAGCTCCGGGCTGTTTGATGCATGGATTCCTCGGTGTGAGTGGGAGGCCTGGATCTGCGTGCGTCTGTTTGCTTTGATACAAGTTTCACATGGAGGCCTGCTAACGCGCCATGAAAGTGGATTTAGACGGAGCCGAGGAGGAGTCGGTAAACGTTTGAAGTGTGTGTGCAGGCGCTTTTTTCTTTTCCGTAGATGAACATACAATCCTTCCTCCGCGTGTTCATTTAAACATTTTTCATTCAAGTGTTTTTCTCTTTTCAGAGGATGTGAAGCAAACAGATGTTCTCGCAGCAGCAGCGGCGGCGACACGTCACAGCTGCCATCTAAAGACGTCTGGACCGTTTTGTTGTTGGATGTTTGTGTTGGAAAAAAAGCCTTTTGAGGTTTAACCCACAAATCAACAACATGAGCAAATCCTTTGGTCAAGTTCAGATTTTCAGATCCAGGCTTAAAACCCATCTTTGTTCTCTGCACTTCTGTTCTCGCTCCGCTGGCTGTCAGCTGGCTGCTGCCTCGCCGCTGCCCGCGTCTAGTGAATTGAAGTTAAAGGAGATATAATCGATATTGTTATAACATCGGGGGGGTCAGGGGGTCAGCTGGGTTCACGCTCAGCGCTCTCATATCATCCAGCTGTGAAAGCTTTGAAACGTGGCTGCAGCTGGTGAACATCAGCAGCAGATATTTCCCTCAGGAGGACGCAGACGTTAAATGGATGTTGGACTTTGATTCACCAGGCGGCCACAAACACAAACGGATGCTAACAAAGCTCCATCGCTGCTGGACTTCACAGCACACGTTTCTATAAATGTACATCAGTCTGGCAAACGATGGATCCCGATGGAGGTGTTTTATCGTGTTTTCCACAAGAATTCCATTAACGAGAAGTCAGATTTAGAAACATGAGACCTGCCTCCTCATCACCGTACAGTTCTGATGAATAACTGAGCGTCCGTGTTGGTGCGGTGATGCTGTGAGGCAGCTAACGGCCGACACGGAGCCGCCGCCGAGCGTGCGGTTAAACGTCTGCTGCTTGTGTCTTCGTGAGGACATCTGAACCTCTCGTTGCCGTGTTTTCTCCTTAACAGGCGCAGCTCACGCGTGCTCTCGGTAATTAGACGTGACTTCCTGGCGTACGAGCAGTTTCTGTTTGATCGTGGCCGGCTCAGACGCATGATGAAAAGGTTTTAACCGGCCTGTCGCGTCAGAGCGAGCGGCACGTTGACGTCTGCTGGAGTTCAGAACTGCGTTTCCTTTGTTTCCTCTCGGCGGCGTGCAGCCGCTGCTTCCTCTCCAGCCTCCTCGGGTTTTTTGCCAGAGTTCCCGGTCGGTGGGAGGTGACGATGACTCAACGGCGTCTCTGCTGTGAAGTCGAGCGACCTGTTAGTCTGTCGCATTAAAGGACCGCCCACATTTCCAGCTGTCCTCTAACCGCAGATGGTCATTATGGCCCGAGGACACGTTGCTGAAGCGTCTGAAGCTTTGTCTCCTGTCGGGTCAGAGTTAAACTGAGTTGTCAGACTGCGTTGGACCTGTAACAAGGTGGATCTTTTAGTTATCTCCAGCATCCAGCCTCTCTCTCTGTGTGAAGACCGACTTCGGGCTCTACTTCCCGGCTCGTTCTGGAGCTTTTGACCATGGTCCTGATGTAGTGACCAGTAGCTGTGTGATTGAACCAAAACTCAGGACATCTTACATGAAAAAGAGAAACAAAGTAGTAACGAGGTCGTATTTGCTCATCATTCGTGTTGTTGTTACGGAGGGAGACGGCGTCCCGTCGTCATGGTATTTACATCCCTGCATCACTCACACTCTCCTCCTTACATTTCTATGCAGATATTTAGTGTTTCCAGGTTCAACTGCTGCAGCCTTAATGTAAAGTTATATTTAGATTCTTTGACTAATGTTTGTTGCTTCTCTATAGCAACAGAAAAGCTGCTTTTCTTTCTTTCTTCCTCGGTTTTATATTCTAAATGTGATTATCATCAAAGGTCTTTGTATTAATTGAGCTCGTTGGTTTGAGCTGCTCCCCTTTCAGTCCCCATGGAGACCAAACAAACTGTTTTTCTTTTTGTGTGGCTCTGCAATCACTCGAATTGAAAGTTGAAAGGAAAGATTTGTGATGTTCTTCAGTTTCTGGACTTGTGACTCCGTCTTTGTCGGGTTTGGTACTCATAACAAAGATTAGTAGATTTTGGAGGGTGGACTGAGAAACTGGCCTCTGTCCTGATCCAGACCAGGAACTTAGTTTATATTTGTGTTGAATATATGCAGCCAGGGGGCTTCTTCCTCGGGTCAGTCGCACCGTTTCTTCTATCTGTGACCACCATATTGGCAGTCTTAAACACTTCTCATGACGGCAGCTAACAGGCAAGTGTGTCGTTAAAGACGTGGTAACACTCAGTACAGCTAACGCTCGTTAACGTGTGTGTTTCTTACACTGAATCAGTATTCAGAGCTGAGTGTATCCCATAATTCCCTCTGGTCTGTTGCTGGTTTTAGGACAAAATTGATCAGCTGACGTCAAGAAGTCTGTGAAATCTTAGTGTGACTCGTGGTACTGTTGATATCCGAACATTATTAATGTGCTAACAGACCCTCAGAGTTGTCATGTGACGCTAACACCTGGCCTCGGTGGGACAGAGAGGAGCACGTTTGCACATGTGACATCGTCAAGATAAACATTTAATCCTTTTATCAAAGATAAAACGGCGAGTCGAAGCCGAGTTCAGCACTTTGCTCTGATTTCCTGCTTCACCCGTCTGATCGGACGCAGAGCAGGAGGACCAATCAGAGCGTTTCTCATCCGAACTGAACCGAATCCTCCAGGATCGGATCTGAGCCGTCAGCAAACAGCTGTTCGTTACGCCTCTGACACTCCTCCTCGGTGGCTTTTTACTTTTCCTGACAACCTTCGTAACTCTTCCACTTCACGTTCGTCTGCAGCGTTTGCAGCGTGAGAGGAGGAACGGGACGATTCTGCAGCTTCACTCGAGGCGGAGGACGAGCCCCGATTGTTCCTTCAGTCTGCACAGCATCAGCTGTTTAACTTTTCAGAATAAACTCGGTCAGATCAGTTCAGCTGGCAGATCTGCTGCAGCTCGATTCCACCGGGCTCGACCGCGTCGCGTCCCGGCCGGTGATGCTTTCTCCGTCTAATCAGACCACACTGAGCTTCCACATTTGGCCAAAAGTCTGGATCAGAAGCTGCTTCCTGCTTCCTGTTACAGACTCTGAATAATCTGAGGCAGGAGATGGGACTCAGCTGTGTGGAGAAACTCACATTTCAGGTTTTCTCGATGCGTTTCGTGCTCGTCTTAGTGATCACAGGTTTTCATTCGGCCGCAGAGAAACTGAAAAGCTGAATTGTTTGATTGTCTGAGCTTCATTTACATAATCACACGGTCTATATTTGATCTCTGTATTGTCACGGTGTCAGGGAGTCAGTGACGGCTTGGCTATTGTCTGGAGTCGTATTGATGTTTGCATTGTCCCGGTTGTGAGTCGCAGTGAACAGTTTCGGGCTTCTTGCATCTTTTGGAACATTTCCAACATGCAGGACGTTGGTCTTCACGTCCACCTCGGTCCTCTCCCTCCCTCCCTCCCTTCAGTCATGTCTTTCCTGTGTATATACTTACCATCATTCCTGCTTCCATCCACCAGACACTCTCAGACCCTTCCACCTTCCCCCACCTGTCCTGTGGTAGCCTCCGTCCATCCAGTCCCACTCACCTGTCCCTCTCCTAATCAGCCCTGCAGTGCAAACAGTAAAACTTTCCTCCTGGTTGCAGTGTTTTTAATCTTCTGCTGCCTGAATCTGAACCTCAACCTGAACTGGAACCTGCCCACCCACCTGTACCTGCCCACCCACCTGTACCAGCCTGTACCCACCTGTACCTGCCCACCCACCTGTACCTGCCCACCCACCTGTACCAGCCTGTACCCACCTGTACCTGCCTGTACCCACCTGTACCTGCCTGTACCCACCTGTACCTACCTGTCAGCCTTTTGTTATCAGTAAATCACTGGAAACCTCCTGCTCGCCTCTTCTGGTTCAGTCCTGCGTTTGCTGAGTCGTGATGGTGACTCCCACAGCTGGATGTCTTTGACTTTGGACAAAAGACTCTGCCGGTTGAACGAACTCAAATGCAGATTCAGCTTCATTCAGTCCAAAAGGTGACGCACGGAACAGCTGACCCGCTGAAACAAGGTGGGCTCGGATGACTTGATGATGTGCTGTTTACTGCAGTCAGTGAGATGAAGGTTAATGACTGTCAACGCCATGACTCAGATTCTTCTCCTCCTTCCTGAAGCAGCGCCGTTTGTCCGTGTCTTTATTTCTGTGCGTCTCTTAAACCTGAATCAGGTCTCTGCAGACCTGGTTCCGGTGCTGACGGCTCCTCTGTCTCAGTGATCCATTAAATGAAGCTTATTTTGGAGCTTTTCTGCTGATATATGGACCACGGAGACGTTTTAATATCGAGCCGAGGCATGTTTTATGCATGAAGGGACATGTGAGGTACAGTTTCTCACGGCTGATGATGGAGCACTGAAAAGATGCTGCGACAGAGCAGCTCCATCATAACGACGCGTGATTAAATGAGCAATCTGCTGGTTGAAGACGCCTTCCAGCTGTGCTGATGGCGGGACGATCAGAGACGGAGAAACTCGCTGATCTGCCGTCTTTGTTCTCGACAGGACTCAGACTTGTTACTCGTCGTCTTTTTATCACAAACAGGTGGAAATAATCCTGCGGCGTCCTTTCACGAGACCAGATTAGTGAACACATTCAGCTTCTTCTTCTCTTTCACTTTCTCTGCTGACGCTGCAGAGTTTCATCATCTGACGCAGACGTCCCGAAAATGAAATCAGATGATTTCCCATCAGCCAAATCTGATCAGTCAAACCCACAGTCAGTGAAAGTGGCCTTTTTTGCTCTAATCGGCTCCGAATCAAGCAGGACCGACTCCTCTCCAACACGTTTCCTGTCCGGTTATGTGTGGGGGGGTTAAAGTCAGACCGTTGCTCGTCCGTCTCCTCTGAAGCAGCCCTGCCGACGCTCGTCGTCTCAGTCTTTAATCTCCTGACTTGCTCTGCTGGTCTGTAAATAATTTAGTGAAATTTTAAAGCCCCAATTAATTGGAGCAGCGGGGGAGGGAGGATGTCTCCCGCTGATCGATTCATTAGTAATAATGGCTGACATTTATGTCTCCGCACAAAATGAAGGAGAGCCTATAGAGTCCAGAGAGCAGCAGAGGGGGGGCTGCAGGCTGACTGACGACCAGATCCAGGTCAGTTCAGCCCCCAGCCCTCACTCCTCAGTCCTTTATATCATTCATTTCTTCATAGGAAAGTCTGATATACAGCTAGAAAAGATCTCATCAGTAACCGAACGAGTCAGAAACGACCAGTTTCATGTGTCCCATATATGTTTTTACTGACCATCCTGCAGGACAAAGCCCCCCAGTGTGGACGTTGTTCTTGTATTTTTATATATTTAAAACTGCATCATAAGATAAACTGTACTGTTTTATTTATTTATCCCAAACTGGAGAAATTCATCTTTTATAGCAGCAGAATAAAAAAGGAGACGTAGAAAAAGAGAAGAAGAAGAAGAAGAATAGAGTCAACTAGAAAATTCCTTCTGGGAGAATTTTGAAAGGGACACGGGGGGCTGCTGCCGGGGGGAACCATCTCTGTCACCATGCTAATTAAAGCCATGACCAGAGCTAATCACACAGACACACGATCATCTTTCACTGTGTTTGGATTTCTAGGTTTAACTGCCACTTCAAAAGTCCAGACTCTAACCTGTGACCTTATTCTCAGTTATTCTCTTAAGTCTCAGGGTGTCTGTACCACCAAAACCATTTTTTGGGGGGGGGTTCAGGAATGGTAGTCCGTCTCTGTTTTTTTAAATTTGTATTTTTATTTTATTTTTTAAAGTTGGTCTGATGTTCACATAGTGAACAGTACAGAGCAGGGAGTCATCGATCCAGGCTCAGAGGGCTTCTGGACGGGGGGTCAGACCCTCCACCAGGCTGACAGGAGGCTCAGAGCGCCATGAAGGGAGTGACCTTTATGCACACACAGACACACACACACCGTCCTGCTGCTCCAAATACTCACTACACCAAATATAGATTCATCCGCCGCTGAAAATAGTCCCAGACGAATGCTCCGTTTCCTCCTGTTTGATGAATGTTGTAAATGTGAAATCTGCTGAACATCTTCAGGAGGAACCAACGAAACGGGGACGGGACTCTGTTCCGTTCTGGAACTGAAAAAAGGAAGAACGCAGTTTGTGGTTGCTCAGTCCTCTCGTGGATCGACATAGAGCCCAGATGGAGATGAGTGCACGCTGAAGCGGATGCTGAACTCTTTGGACTCACGAGGATCATGTTTCCTGTAGTGAAACAGCAGATCTCGTTGGTCTGTGGTTCGTTTCAGCTCGGATGGAAAACAGTGATCACACTGACGTGGAAACATAATGAGCTGAGGTTAATGAGCCACTCACTCCTCCATTATTCCGTCTTCACCCAGTCACAATTATCAAACCGTGACCATTTTACCGTCTGCTGATATCTGCTGATATCTGAGGCACGCTGATACGTGAAAGGCAAGTTTGGTCAGTTAGTTTTAATGCTGCTCTTTGAACCCAAGCTAACAGCTAATTTGTTTTGAACATTGACGATCTTTACCCAGGGCCTTGTTGTCACTGCGTGGCTCGGCTTGGCTCAGCTCGGCTCGGCTCGCGTGGAACCGTGCTTTTTTGTTTTTTTCCGTTGGGAAAAGTTGTGGCTATCACCTGGTACATCTGCATCTTCAGGTGATGTTCAGAGTGGGTTCATTCAGATTGGTCAGAGGAACCGGAGTGGACTCGTCGTCTGTTTTGAAAATAGTGAGACTTTGCTGAACCCGGCTTCTCCTCTGATAGGCCTCTTTTCACCGTAGCCCCGCCCCACAGGTGGACAGGATTAGTTCCTCACATCTGTCATGGATGGCGCCCTGGCTGTCTGAACCCATGATTGGGAGGCTGTCATTGGTCCACTGCAGTTCTGTCCAGAGGCGTTTGCTGCTTATTTCACTCATGATTGTGTGTTGTAGCGTCTAAAAACTCTTAAAAAGCAGATTTTTAATCAGATACAAATTCTGTGGTGTTTCAGTGGTGGTATATATATGTTTGCAGGGACAGTCCTCAATCTAAAAACCATCTTATTGAACGACTAAATTAACTCCTGAGTTGCTGCTTGTGTTTTATTTTTTAACCTTTTTTTAACCAATACGTCTCATTTAGATGAAGCATCTCTTCTCCAAGAGGCAGCAGAACAGTTACGTCGCAGACATAAAACAGTTTGACTTTGCTTTAGGATCACTTCCAGGGTGTTGGGGGAAACCAGCTCCAGAAGAGTCAGGTGGTTTTCTAACCGAGTCCCAGCAGCAGCGAACTCGTCGCTCAGTTAGCAGGACGAAGGTTATCGGCTCCCTGCTATTCTCATCACACAGCCGTGGTTTAACCCCACCTGACGCTCCGCCATCAGTCTCCTGGTTTCTGGCGTGGTCGTCTGAACCGTCAGCTTCTTCGTCCTTCCTGCGTCGTCTCCCCCAGCAGGAGCGATTTAATGTCTTTTTGTTCTCTGCAGTTTGTGCGGAGTGATGCAGAGAGGCAGATTAGCTGCTGTTAGCGGGCTGCTAACCTCCCTCCTCATCCACTTAACGTTTGCACGTTTCCATTCATCACCAAACAGAGGAGGCTCTCTGTGTCGCCTCTCAGCGCCCCCCCCTGCTGATTTCTACTGATTTCTTCTACACAAAACAACCTTTTTTCTGTTGTTTCTCTTTTATCTCCTTATTGAGACTCCTTAGCTTGATTTCTGTTCGTCGTTACTCTTGTAGCTCCGCGGCGGTTCCTCTCCGTCTGCTGCTGGTTCAGGCTCTCATGAGGCCGGGTTGAAGCTGGTGTCCTGGTTCAAACAGGACGTGTTGTTTCGTGTCGGTCGGCGGCTGCAGGACGAGCTTCAGTCTGTCGGCATGTCGGCTTCCTTTCATGATCTTTGTCTTTACCAGTGAGCTTACAGATGAATTGTTTTACTTATGTTTTACACATCGTCCAAACTCTTGTGGAATCAGGGCTGTAGTCAGATGGCTGTGAAGGGGCGATGTCAGCACAGACCTGTTTACTGATACACTGTAAAATGTGTGTAGGTCATTGTTCTTTCAGAGCTCTGTTTGAGGACACTCGTACAGATGTTCTGTGTTTATATCAGCAATGAACATTTGTTAATGTACAGTAGAGGCCGAAAGTTTGGACGCACCCTCTCATTCAATGTGTTTTCTTTATTTTCATGACTGTTTACAGTGTAGATTCTCCCTGAAGGCATCAAAACTGTGAATGAACACACGTGGAGTTATGTTCTTAACAAAAAAGGTGAAATAACTGAAAACATTTATATTGTAGTTTCTTCTAAATAGCCCCCCTTTGCTCTGATGACTGTTTTGCACTCTTGGCATTCTCTCGATGGGCTTCAAGAGGTCGTCACCTGAAATGGTTTTCACTTCACAGGTGTGCCTTGTCAGGGTTAATTAGTGGAATTTCTTGGGTTGGGACCATCAGTTGTGTTGTGCAGAAGTCAGGTTAACACACAGCCGACAGCCCTGTTGGACAACTGTTAAAATTCATATTATGGCAAGAACCAATCAGATAACTAAAGAAAAACGAGTGGCCATCGTTACTTTATGCAATGAAGGTCAGTCAGTAAATTGCCAAAACTTTAAATGTGTCCCCAAGTGGAGTCGCAAAAACCATCAAGCGCTACAACGAAACTGGCCCACATGAGGACCAACCCAGGAAAGGAAGACCAAGAGTCACCTCAGTTCATCCGAGTCACCAGCCTCAGAAATCACAAGTTCACAGCAGCTCAGATCAGAGACCAGATGAAGGCCACACAGAGTTCGAGCAGCAGACCCATCTCTAGAACAACTGTTAAGAGGAGACTGCGTGAATCAGGCCTTCGTGGTCAAGGAATGGACATCAGACCAGTGGAAATCTGTGCTTTGGTCTGAGGAGTCCAAATTTGAGATGTTTGGTTCCGACCGCCGTGTCTTTGTGAGACGCAGAAAAGGTGAACGGATGGATTCCACATGCCTGGTTCCCACTGTGAAGCATGGAGGAGGGGGTGTGATAGTGTGGGGGTGTTTTGCTGGTGACACTGTTGGGGATTTATTCAAAATTGAAGGCACACTGAACCAGCATGGCTACCACAGCATCCTGCAGCGACATGCCATCCCACAACGACCCCAAACACACCTCCAGGCTGTGTGAGGGCTATCTGACCGAGAAGGAGAGTGATGGAGCGCTGACCTGGCCTCCACAGTCACCGGACCTGAACCCCATCGAGATGGTTTGGGGTGAGCTGGAGCGCAGAGTGAAGGCAAAGTGCTAAACACCTCTGGGAACTCCTTCAAGACAGTTGGAAAACCGTTTCAGGTGACGACCTCTTGAAGCTCGTCGAGACAATGCCAAGAGTGTGCGAAGCAGTAATCAGAGCAAAGGGGGGCTGTTTAGAAGAAACTACAATATAAAACATGTTTTCAGTTTTTTCACATTTATTTGTTAAGAACATAACTCCACATGTGTTCATTCACAGTTTTGATGCCTTCAGGGAGAATCTACAATGTAAATAGTCATTAAAATAAAGAAAACACATTTAATGAGGAGGTCTGTCCAGACTTTTGGCCCGGACTGTATGTTATTGATTGTGAACTCAAATTTTGATCAGTATCAGTCTGGGCTTTAATTTATTGAGCAATTCCACGTCTGAACAAGTAAAACCTGGTCTGACATCATCACTGATGCACATAATTTCAACAAAAATGAGCAAAATGAGCAGTTTTAAAAGGCTGTTCTTTCTAATTTCTAATATTATGTGATCGATTATGAAGTTAAAAATCTTTGCAGTGATGGAATCAGTCAGGAGGGATGAATTTGTGCGCATCAGTAGAGGAACGAAGCTGAATATGTGATGTGTTTTGGTCCGGTTCGATGCTGGTGCCAGCTGCTCTCCTTCAGATGAATCATTTTCTCACTGATGTTGTGCTCTTCAGAGTCTCAGAGCGCCGAGCAGGAAGAGGTGAAGCAGCCAGCCGAGAGACTGTTTAATGTCGCACTGAGCAGCTGCTGCTTCGGTCTGAGCCTCTTATTCCTCCGTCAGACTCCGCGAGAGTCGCTTTGGATAAAGAGCTTCTGTCAAAAGCCTCAAATGTGAATGAACCACAGAGTTTAACATTAGACCCTCTGAAAGGCTGCGTGGAGGAGGACAGAGCAGTCTGAAAAGTCTGAACAGGGTTTGGAAAACTGGCTTTCAGCCATGCAGCAGCTTCTGCATTGGTCCTGAAGATTAGAAACCTCAAGCGTCTTTAAATCTAAAGCTGCTTTATTAATAAATCCAGTCTGTTTAAACACGGGTGGAAGGTGATTACCTGTCGTAACGTATCTTTCTTTTTGTTTGGACGCCTCAGCTCACCCAGATCTCAGTTAATTGGTCTACTGCTGTGCTCATTGCTGGAAGACGCTTCGGGATCTCAGTGTTTTCATTAATAATGAAGGAGGAGGCTGATCTGGATAATTAAACGATAGATGAATAGCCTGCGTGTCGTCTGGCCGCCGGTCACGTTCTGTTTCTCTCTCCTTCGCAGGGCTTCCTGAAGAGCGAGCGCGTCTCCAGGATGGTTCAGAGCGGCGGCTGCTCCGCCAACGACTTCCGCGAGGTCTTCAAGAAGAACATCGAGCGACGCGTCCGAAGCCTCCCGGAGATCGACGGCCTGAGCAAGGAGACGGTCCTCAGCTCCTGGATCGCCAAGTACGACGCCATCTACAGGGGGGACGAGGACATGCGGCGTCAGCCACCGCGGGCGCACCTGAGCGTCGTGTCAGAGCTCATCCTCAGTAAGGAGCAGCTGTACGAGATGTTCCAGCAGATCCTCGGCATCCGCAAGTTTGAGCACCAGCTGCTGTACAATGCCTGCCAGGTGAGCCGCCAGAGGTCCACAGGTACAGACACACATGCACCGTTATCTGCTACATTATCATTAATACTCACCTGTCATATGTGCGTGACAGCCTGGCTTAATGATGATGACAGTGCCTCAGCTGTACTTCCTCTAATGTCCACTAGATGCTGCTGTAGGGACACTTTGACTGTAGCGAAGCCGCCAGCTTCTCTGCACGTGAAGTCATTTCGTGCGTTTTAATTTAGCTTTAGCTTTGAGCTGATTCAACTTGTTCTGTGTGACTAGAAATTGTCTTTTAGAAAGATGGAGATCAGAAATGAGGCCTGGACGGCGTCCCACACTGCAGTGCTCCTTCTGCTGCCGGTCACAGTGGTGACGTTCAGAAATTAAAGGTTCTTCACAGAGTTTGACAGTTTTAAGCTTTTAATCGAGGCGTAACATACTGTACAGCAGTGGTGTGCAGACATGGTAGCGCGGTGTTGTCGCGCTGTATCATGAGCAGGACTCTTTGGGCTCGAGACTTTTCCTGGGAGGTGCCAAAGTGCACTAAGTGATTCGGTCAGTTCATGCATGCACCGGACACCTCTGTCCTGCGGGCTAGACTGGGGTGACTGGTCAGTTTTATGGGATGTCTAACTCCAGCAGACAGGTGGAAACTGACAACACAGGCAAACCCAACGCGACACTGTTAAAGAGAAACTCCATATGTGAAAAAAGGCTCAGTCATTAACTGAGAGAACTTTTGAACATTTGTTCCTGAACCTCTATTTTAAAAGCATCTGATATAAACTCATAGTGGCCAGTTCAGTGTGAATATCATCTAAAAGCTGCTTTTTGTTGGTTCCCTGCTCATGTTTTTCATTCGATCCTCCTCTCTGACCTTCACTCATCGCCGTCTCATTTCCAGCATTTTTTGTGAATTTAACTTGTGGTGAATTTCTGAGTTTTAAAGGCTTGCGGCCTCATTAGCAGACTCTGCACAGCATCACGACGGTCTCAGTGTCTCGGCACACCGCCGCTCAGTAATTAGACGGTCGCTGAACCCTTACTGCGTCGTCACATGTACGAGTGCTGACATGCTCTCAGAGCGAAGATGAAGGTTGTAGCACGAGGACAGAAGTGGAGTAAACTGAACATAAACGTTGTAGCTTTGCAGCACAGTGAGTCGGTGGAGGGTGGATGCAGCTTATTGTGTCGCTGCAGAGCTTCTCCACACTCCTGTGTTTGCACCGAAAGCCGTAAACTCAGAATTAGAGTCCCGCTGCTGCCTTGTCCCTCTGCTGCCTCGTCCCTCTGCTGCCTCGTCCCTCTGCTGCCTCCTTCCTCTGCTGCCTCCTTCCTCTGCTGCCTCGTTCCTCTGCTGCCTCGTCCCTCTGCTGCCTCGTCCCTCTGCTGCCTCCTTCCTCTGCTGCCTCGTCCCTCTGCTGCCTCCTTCCTCTGCTGCCTCGTCCCTCTGCTGCCTCGTCCCTCTGCTGCCTCCTTCCTCTGCTGCCTCGTCCCTCTGCTGCCTCCTTCCTCTGCTGCCTCCTTCCTCTGCTGCCTCGTCCCTCTGCTGCCTCGTCCCTCTGCTGCCTCCTTCCTCTGCAGCACGGAGGGAAAACAGAGTCAGGCTCTTCCTAGAAAGCTGCAGCCACACATACGCTGCAGCGGTCTGTTTATCACGATCGATGGTTCAACACCGGTTTAATGCAGCAGACGTGTTGTGTTTAATCCGTAATGGATTTGTTTTACATTCCTGCAGAGCATCATCAGTCTGCTCAACATTCAACATCTGCTCTACAGCTTCGCAGATATTCATAGAACATTTTTCATGAGAAAAGTCATAAAAGACATTTAAACTCCATATCGAGGCATCCAACCTTTAAAAGTGATGCAGTTTCCTTTCAGACCTGAAATCCACACACACAGACATGATGTTTTATCTCCCAGGTAACAGCGAACACAACTGATAACGACTCTGACAACCTTCTCTTTTTTCTTTACTTTCCCTCATTGGATAATAAAAGATACACAACACAGAAGTTTTTGTAGTTCTGTTGTTAAATAAAGTCTCAAACGAGGAGCTTTAGAAGCCTGGCTGATACTGGACTAGAGCCTGGCTGATACTGGACTAGAGCCTGGCTGATACTGGACTAGAGCCTGGCTGATACTGGGCTAGAGCCTGGCTGATACTGATCTAGAGCCTGGCTGATACTGATCTAGAGCCTGTCTGATACTGGGATAGAGCCTTACTGATACTGGTCTAGAGCCTGTCTGATACTGGACTAGAGCCTGGCTGATACTGGGATAGAGCCTGACTGATACTGGGATAGAGCCTGGCTGATACTGGTCAGAGCCTGACTGATACTGGTCTAGAGCCTGGCTGATACTGGTCTAAACCCTGGCTGATACTGGTCTAGAGCCTGGCTGATACTGGTTTAGAGCCTGTCTGATACTGGACTAGAGCCTGGCTGATACTGATCTAGAGCCTGGCTGATACTGGGCTAGAGCCTGTCTGATACTGGTCTAGAGCCTGTCTGATACTGGGCTGGAGCCTGACTGATACTGGGATAGAGCCTGGCTGATACTGGTCAGAGCCTGACTGATACTGGTCTAGAGCCTGGCTGATACTGGTCTAAACCCTGGCTGATACTGGTCTAGAGCCTGGCTGATACTGGTTTAGAGCCTGACTGATACTGGACTACAGCCTGTCTGATACTGGACTAGAGCCTGGCTGATACTGGACTAGAGCCTGCTTTAGCTCAGTGCTCTCTGCTTGGTTCGATGCCACTGGAGGAGAAAGCTGCTCTTTCTGACGTTAAAGGCTCGTCCACTCGTCTTCGGTCTTCAGTCGCTCTGCAGATGAAGCAGTGTCAGTAATCCTCAGCGATTCTGCTCTGCTGATTATTCCCTTCGCTGTAGCCGGCTCTGAACATAAATAGCTTCCTTTCACAGATGACTTCACGGCCCATTGAGGCATCATCCTCGCCTGTATAACAACCGGAACGTGTCTGTTGCCAGGACAGAGTCTGTTATTGTCCTGCTTCATTAGACGCCAGAACAGAAAGAAGAAGAAAGGCTGAAGGGGGAGAAGGAGGAAAGAAACTGGAGCTAATCCCATTTTTAGATTTCACCTGCGTTTCCAGGGTTTCATTAAGATCTCGGTGCCATGTTCTGCCGTCAGAAGAAGCCAGAGCTTCCCGGACCAGCAGACAGCCGTCACGTACTGTGGGTCCGGTTTAGGCTTCTCACTGTGGACGACATGTGCTGCTGAACGCTTTACAGCCGCGTCAGAGCCGTGTTAACTGTCACAGCTCGTTAGCAGCGCGGCTGAGTGGTGGAAGCAGAGTCAGAGTGAAGGTTTAAAAACTCAAACATTTTAATAAACAAGATAATTGTGGCATAAACACCTCAGTATTATCACTTTTTTAGAAAACAATCGAAAATGATCTCTTTCTTGAGGTCGCCTTCCAAAGTGCAGGTTTTTCAAACCGTCCGTTTCGGCGGGAGCGTCTTTGTGCCCGTCGTTGCTTTGAGTTATGAGCGTCTGAAACAACAACAACGGCGGACTGCCGGTTAGCTTGTGGTGGTTAGCGCTGCTAGATCATGTGACAAAGCTGTTAAATAGCTACAAATAAACAAACAATGTGTTTGTGTTTTGAAGGTACTGATAAAGTCACTGCACGCGCTCAGAGTCTCTTTCTCTGGTATTTGATTTATTTATGGTTTTTAATGGACGGGGAAATATCTCTCTAGTGGTCCAGGCTCACACTGCTTCCTGCCATATAACCAACATATTTTTATCCTCCTCTCAATCTGCTGACGAGGCTCTGTGGAACACACATTTCTTTACTGATCTAATTAACGATTACAGCTTCTGTAATTGGCTGGACAGCACGCAGACACACTGACGCAGACGTGACTGTGAAATCATTTTCTCACAGCTTTGACGGATCATTTTTATATTCAGACGGAGAAGAACATGGTGATGACCAGTGAACACACTGACCACAAACTGTTTCAGGATGTTTCTAATGTTTTAAGTATTTGAAAAACGTGAACCCGTCCTTTAAAGGCACCCCCACAAAACAGCACTAAGTCAATATATTTACTGTCTGAGCTCATCATTCATTGGGCTGAAGAATCTGAACTGAACTTTTAGATCCAATCCAATAGAATGTGTGGCATTATATGTCCATGGAAGCAGTGTGTTTGATCCAGGCTCAGAGAGGTGAACACTTCTTCTTCAGTGGTGGAAAAGACGGAGGGAGATGAAAATATAAGAGAGGAAGACCTACAGCTGTGGAGGGAGGGAGAGTCCAGGTGTTCAGACCAGCTGGTCTCTGAGGATAAACAGCAGTGACAGCCGTGCGTGCGTGCGTGCGTGTGGATATTTATTCCATTGTGATTAAAGACTTCAGTCCAACAACACTGAGCATCACACAGCAGCAGTGAAACAGAAGCTTCCTGTAGATTCAGTGTGTTAACAGCTGGAAACTTTTAATGAAGTTCTGTGCAGGAACGTTTCTCTGCTGAAACTGAAAGCGGTGTCTGGTTCATATAAAGTCCTTTGGCGAAACAGTGTATTGATGTGGAGGGAAAGAGGAAGTCTCAGAGGGGGAAAAACAGGCTGCAGAAGGATCTTCACAGTTAAAACTAATGAGGATGCATGTTTCCTGTGAAGCACATTGCCTCTGTCGTGGAATGAATTGTTCTCTTTAGATTTGTGGACTCTGCATGCACAGCGATCAGTTTGCTGCATGTGTTGCAGCAGAGCTCACTAGGAACTGATCAAACCCTTAAATCAGAGTAAACTTTGTCAGATCTTGCAGATCCGTCGCAGACAAAGAGAAACTTGAGAGTTTTCCTTTTGAATCAAGCAGCAGAAAAGTTGTAGCATGACATGTTTCCACGCAGTCCCCTTTGATGATGACCGGTTCTGGACACGGCCTGGGTCTCCTAAAGTCCACCACCATCTCCCTGGTCTTGGTGGTGTTGAGGAGCAGGTGGTTGGAGTCACACCATGTGACAAAGTCCTGGATCAGTTCCCTGTACTCATTCACTCCCGATACAGCCCACTATGGTGTGTCCTCACAGAGCTCTGAGTTGTACTGAAAAGTCGGACGTGTACAGGGTGAACAGGACCGGAGAGAGCACAGTTCCCTGTGGTGCTCCTGTGCTGCTGGCCACAGTGTTGGACCTGCAGTCCCCCAGCTTCACATACTGAGGCCTGCCAGTCAGGTAGTCTGTAATCCATGCCACCAGGTGTGTTTCAACTCTCATCTCTGTCAGTTTGTCCCTGAGGAGCAGTGGCTGGATGGGGTTAAAGACACTGGAGAAGTCCAAGAATGTAATCCTCACAGCACCACTGCCTCTGTCCAGGTGAGAGAGAGATCGGCGGAGCAGGAAGATGATGGCGTCCTCCACCCCCGTCTTCTCCCGGTAAGCAAACTGCAGAGGGTCGAGAGCGTGGTGGATCTGTGGCCTCAGGTGATGGAGCAGCAGCTAATAAACGAGTGTCGGCGTTGAAGAGTCCATATCGATAGGATAGAGTCGTACTTTCCAGGAAACCCAGAAAGAGGAAGAAAAGAAAAAACCAAAAGAGTGCGAAGAGCGCACAGAGTGTAATCGAGATCCTCTGTCGACGTGGTTTTATCACCCAGCCCTAATTTGAACCGCATCGAACAGGCTCGCTGTGAACGCAGCCTTCGCCAGGCCTCGTCTAATCCAGTACTCTCTGGTGTTTTAGCCCGTTTGGTTCTTTTATTTATCAATGTTGTTGCCAAAAACAGGCCCTGCTCGGCCGTGGAGGGGGTCAGTTGATTTCTGTTTCGGGTCTGTCGTCTCCCGTTAGCTGCGAGCGGCAGGTGGACGAAGCTCTAATAAATTACCAGCAGCTCCGGGCTGCAGCTCTGCCTCCTGCAATCCCGTCTGAAAATGTGCTTTCTGCCGCCGAGCTGCTTGTTGTGTTTTGCTTTTTGATTTAAATCTGCACATCTGTTTCCTCTGCTGTTGTTCTTTTGACTCTCAGCCTGTGACTGATGGCAGGATGTAACTGCGTCTTTCCATCTCTGTCAGATGATCGCTCTGTGATCAGCTGGGTTTGTGCTCAGCAGGTCGTTCAGTCTGTAATTAGGCAGCAGTTTAACGAGAGAGGTCTTTTACTTTGATACTGAAGCTGCACACATCCGAAGATGATTGCTCAAATATAAATGCTAATATGTCAGAATATTTTTGTTCGCACAGAGCAGGCTCAGATCTCTGCAGTTTTGTCATCAACACTGATTTCAGTATTAGCATCAGTGTTAGCATTAGCATTAGTGCACAAACAATGAGACAAGTTTAGCACAGGAGTCATCTATGAGTCCCAGAGAACACTGCTGCAGGAACCATCCAATCAGAGAGCCTGAGCTTCTGTTGCCATGGAGCCAATGGTCAAGTTTAAGGTGATCTTTGTAAAACGGGATGGATGAATCACTTCACAACTGTACCCGTTATCTCTTTGTATGTTTTTAAAGAATGATTTGATCGCTCAAAACAGGTCTGTTCCACATGAGCTTCATCTGCAGCGATACATGCAGAGCGTGATGTTCCTGTGGTTCTGTTCAGTTCATCACGTCAGGTTTATTCCTGTCCTTCGTCTCGTCTTTGGACGTTCATGAGGTGAAAGGGCTTCAGGCTAAAGGTCACTGATATTAACCCACACCTGTCTGCAAAATGTTTGCTTCTAGAAGCTTGTTGGTGTAGTGATTATACTTGCAGGCCTAGTTGGTCAGTTGCTATTGTTGGCAGGCTAAATGCTAACTCATTAGCTGACCGGGCTAGAATAGCGCTCTCCGAGCTAACAAGCTAGCTGACGGTCAGTTCCTCCAGCTCTCTACAAACTGTATTTGCACTATAGACACTCATGCTGTCGGCGCCAGTGGAATTCAGACTTGGCTGTTTGAAAAGCAGGTGTGATCACACCTTCAGTGTAAATTCAAAGTTTCCTTGCAGCCTTGCTTCACCACAGTCCCCGCGGCAGCTCACCTTACACTGTTTGCTCCTCCGTGTGTTTTAAAGCCGGCCAGTTTGACATGTTGATTTGGCCTCTCTGAGACTTTAACATCATGTGAAGGCTGGTTGTCATAGAAATGCTCCGTGAAGCAAGGGTAGAAAGACTGCCAACAAAGACACATAATAGACGTCATGGTAACAACGCCAGCATGTACTCTGATCTGTGTGTGTGTGTGTGTGTGTGTTGTTAATTTTAGTACTTGCAGACAAACTGTGGGCGTGTCAGTAATTGTCTCGATCTCTCTTCCTGGAGGTAAATTAATCAGCAGAAGCTCTGATGAATTTCAGATCCTTAAATTCTCTTTCTGTAAATAGAAATTTGTCTCAAGAAGCTGAAAGTGTGTGTGTGTGTGTTTGTGTGTGTGTCGTCTCACAATCTTTATGTCTGTGAACTGAAGTGTTGGAGGTAGAAAAGGTCGCTCAATTCTGTTTTTAGCATTTGAGAATTTATTTTTCTTTGTGAGCTGCACAATATTTTCTCTGATTTATTTCATGTTCACCTCCGCTGCCCATGAGCACATACAGACTGACCAACAGTCCTGTGATTGGTGCATTTTGCACTGACAGGCCGTGTTTACATTCTAATCTCATTGGTCCCTAAAGTTCTGGATCTCCAACATCACAAAGACTGTGTGATTGATTCTGTTCTGCAGCTTAAAATCACATTTATTTATTAACAAAAGCTAAAGCGGTGGTAGTATGATAGTATCTTAGCAGTTAGCATTGGCATCTAGCAGTTAACATGAACAGTATAGGTGAGTCTGGCTGTATTGTCTTCTTCTGTTCCTCTTAGCAGTTAGCAGTTAGCATTTAGCATTAGCATTAGCTGAATGGTAGCATCGGAACTGTATTGTCTTCTTCTGTTCTTCTTAGCGGTAAGCATTTAGCATTAGCATTAGCTGAATGGTAGCATCGGAGCTGTATTGTCTTTTTCAGTTCTTAGTGGCTAGCATTAGCATTAGCATTAGCTAAATGATAGCATCAGTACTGGCCACTACCTGGAGCATCTTTGGGTCAGTTGAACGTGGCGGTGCTGTTTGGATTGTGTAGGAGCAGTGTGAACTGGCACTGGGGGGGTGACTCTGGGACGCCGGAGTTCACTGCCTAGCCTCCTGGAGGTGTAGTGGGACTAAGTAGGCGAAACACCGTTGAAGGGAGGTATCCACCTGATGACCCCCAGAGACGTGTTAGGAATCACTGCTCTTTGGCAGGTATAGAGGCAGATTAGAGCTCCAAGGTTCTTCACTCAGAATGAATCCTCTGTTTGAGCACAAGTATTTTGTGTTTAAATTAACAATTCATTCATCTGATTTCTTTGCTTTATTTGTATTATTGGCTGCTGCTGTTATCCCATAAACCTCTTTGTGTAACGATCCCACTGAAACGTGTTGCACAGAGACTTCGATTAGCGGTGGCAGACTGTGTGCTCTGCTATCGCCGTGCAGTTAATTAGATTTGTGAGTAATTAACCGGAGACGAAACCAGGAAAGCAGAGTAAGAGTTGTTTTTCTGACCACAGAAAGTCAACCACACATCAGCTCAGACAAACTGCTTCTGGGTCAAACTTTCATCATCATCAAGTATCGAGCAGAAAGAAACAGGAACATTGCTGAAGAATCAGAGCGATGTTTTAAGTTTACTCAGAACAAAAAGACAGAAAAGTCTTCAAAACAAAGTGAAACGATGTGAAATAATAACCAGAAACAGAAAGAGAAGTTACTGAGGGACGTTTTAACCAAAAGAATCATCACTGAAAACTGACGCAAATCATCTGGAATGAATGTTTATTATGCTCCGTTTTTATTTCTGTGATTTGTTATCAAAGCCTCGTCTTGACCTTCAGCGCTGCTCTCAAACGCTCAGCGGCTCATGAATGTGCAGCTCGTTTGACCTCCATCACTCTGAGGTTTATTTCCATTTTGTTTCTCACACTTGGAGTTAATTAGGACTCAGCGATCAGCAGACCTCATCGCTAACGACTGAACGTGTCCGTCTGCGGAGCGTCAGCAGTCAGCTCACGGATCCACGACAACACGATCTGAACCGCCAAGTCATCCGAGAACAAACCCCCGTCTGTCAGCAGTGAGTGGATCTGGAAGTCAGGACAGGAAGTGGTGTCGCTTTATGAAATAAATGTTGTTTGCAAATGTATCTCAGGTGATGGAGCTGCAGGTGGCGCTCCTGCTCCTCAGAGGATGGATCCTAACGACTTCAGTCTTCGTACTTTGGGTTTTCTGCTTCCTTTAAACGTCTTGGTCGCTGCAGGTTCGGTCCGGTTCAGCCTGTCAGTCCAGGACAGGGACCTGCAGCTGTTTGGTTTTCAGCCTCCTCAGCGTTTTTCGGCTCAGCTGCAGGTCTGGATGACTGATAACTGACTGCAGCAAGTTTGCGTCCTCTGTGAAAGAGACACCGACGGCTGGTTTTTAACTGATTCTCTGGGACCCGTTTTGGTTCAGGCTCAAATTAAACAGCTTATCTTTCTCTCTGTTATCGACTCTGAAGGTTCCACTTGTCTCTTTGGCTCCGGGCCAGTTTCCATCAGAGCTTTTTTATCTCCGGTTGTCATTTCAGACGCCTCTGCTCATCACACATTTGTGAAACGAGGCGCTGTTTTCTGCCCAGTAAGCAACCCGCGTTCAATTTTCCCTCGGCTTTCATCTCCTCTTTGAGTCTCGCTGACGTGGACTTTAAACTGGAACTGCAGCGACCACAGCGAACATTTTCACCTCCATCTGTGTCTTCCTGTGCTTTATGATAATCATAATACAATGATAATAAAGTTTATCTGTGCAGCACCTTTCATACTGGAAATACAGCTCAACGTGCTTTACAAGAAAGAAAGAGAGTTTCACATAGAAAAGACAGAGTGGACATAAAAACAGATGAAAACTGAATGTAAAGTAAGATGGAGAATAAAAAAACACTTGATCATGATAATAAGGATGAAAATAAAAATAAAGACATAAAACCACAGAATAAAACTAGAAAATTCCCCCTGGGAAATTTTGAAAGGGACACGGGGTGCGTTTGAGCCGACAAAATTATCTACGTTTTAAAGTTTGAATGAAGTCTCTAGGAGAAAGTATGGCGAAGCAGCGGACAATTGAAAAAGGCTGCAATGTGAGAAAACGGCAGATATCAGAGGCAGTCAGTCCCTGATTAATGAATTGCTCTCAGCTGTGTTTCTGTGGCTTTCTCCTTGTCTGTCTCTGTTGATCACCTCAGCTGTCTGTGTCTGCTTCTCTCCTCTGCTTCATGTCTCTGTTAACATGAATTAATGAACTGAATCAATAAACATGAATGGAGCTAATGCTAACGGAGCTAACAGAGCTAACACTAACGGAGCTAACAGCTAACGGTGCGAATAGAGCTAACGGCGCTAACGCTAACAGAGCTAACTGTGCTAACAGAGCTAATAGAGCTAACGGCGTTAACAAGGGGGCGGGGGGATGGGGTTTTCATTATGCATTTGTCTGTGTGTGTGTGTTTATGTATCTGTCATTGTGTGTGACTGCGTATGTGTGTGTCTTCGTCTGTTTGTGTGTGTGTGTCTGCTTGAACTACACAAGCAGCCCAATCTGCTCCTACATGGAGATGTGTATGGTATATGTGTGTCTGAATGTGTGTGTGTGTGTGTGTGTGTGCGTGCGTGTGTGCCTGTGTAACTTCTGCCCCACCTGCTGATAATTACCTCTGCACCTCTCCCACTGTTTACCTGTTCCTGTTCAGTTTTGACGTGCTGTTTTTAATCACTTTTTAGCTGTTGGTTAGCCCTTTTTGTGTGTGTGTTTGTGTGACTACTGTCTCAACCTTTTTGCGAAACTGCTTTCTGAAGCTGAGTTTAACTGTTTGTTGGACGGAGATTGTTTTCAAACAATGCCCTTGTTTTGACTGAGCTCGTTAAGATAATCACTCTCAGGCTGGTTGTCCTGCAGATGTGTGTGCGTGGGTTATTGACCGGTGTGTGTGTAAATGACAGTTGCACCTGTTAAACTCTTCCCTTGAAAAGCGGCTTTTTCGCTGTCGGTTTCTTCCGAACAACTTGCGATTGTGTCAAAACCGTAGCTGCTATCAAAAAACCGATTACACTGTGAGATGCGGACAAGTCTGGGCCAGATGTACGTGTGTTTTATGTCCAGATATTCTTTAGAAAAATGACAAAATGGTCGACTTAAAAAGACTCTGCCACTCAGAGAACAGGAGTTTGTATTGTATGCAGTGAGATTTGGGTTCGGCGAACCTCCTGAACTAAATCCTCTGGTGAGAGAACCGTACCTCGTATCAGAGTGTACTATAGATCATCGGACTCCCGAGAACTTCCTGAGTCCGACCATCATCTCGTTTTATTCCTGACACAACAACTTTTCGTTTTATGGCGATCTAAAGACAGGAGGCATTTCTGCTTTGCTCACAAAACAGCTCTGAATTTTAACATGGGACTTAATGGGAGAACAGGAGGGTGCTGGCTGCACAAAACGTCTCACTATTTAAATTCAGTAAGTCTCTCGGCTTTTTCGAGGACATCACACGAAAGAGGACAAGTTTGTCTACAAACTGATCCCAAAATTATGCGTGTAGAGTGTAATTTGTGGCCGTAGCGACGAGAAAAAGAGAAGATTTTCAGATCGTTTTTAGACTCTGTGCCACTCTAGCACGCACTCTAGCACGAACATTCCGCGCAATACACACCCATTATAATCTCAAAATTTCCCGCCAAACGATCACTGTCATTGAACAGTGACTGATCAAAAACTATAGGACCAATCAAAATGTGGATGAACACACCAATAGACCAGACTTGGGTCTACATTTTAAAGTTGAAATGAAGTCTCTCGGTGAATGTATGCCTGAGCTACAGATGTTTGAAAAACTCCAATTTCAATCTTGTTTTTTTCGCCCGTCCCATTCATTTCTTATGGGAAATTTATCGCAGTTTTTCGCGTCTTACGACGCGAAAAACTGCGATAAATTTGAGAAAAGTAATAGCACACCGATCCCGAACAATACGCACGTTTTGATATATAATTTGCGAGGGTTTTCTCAAAGCTGCGGGGCGAGTTTGAGGACGAAAACTTGGAGGAAGATGAAAAATAACTAGAAAATTCCCTCTGGGAAATTTTGAAAGGGACACGGGGTGTGTTTGAGCCGACAAAATTATCTACGTTTTAAAGTTTGAATGAAGTCTCTAGGACAAAGTATGGCCGAGCAGCGGACAATTGAAAAAGGCTGAAATTTGAGGAAATTTCCCCATTCATTTCTTATGGGAAATTTATCGCAGTTGTTCGCGTCTTACGTCGGCCTTCGATGGTCATAGCTCGAAAACCGTAAGAGATATCAAAATGTGCCGAGGGTCATTTTGAGCCGACAAAATTATCTACGTTTTAAAGTTTGAATGAAGTCTCTAGGAGAAACTATGGCCGAGCAGCGGACAATTGAAAAAGGCTGCAATTTGAGAAAACTGCAGATATCAGAGGCAGTCAGTCCCTGATTAATGAATTGCTCCCAGCTGTGTTTCTGTGGCTTTCTCCTTGTCTGTCTCTGTTGATCACCTCAGCTGTCTGTGTCTGCTTCTCTCCTCTGCTTCATGTCTCTGTTAACATGAATTAATGAACTGAATCAATAAACATGAATGGAGCTAATGCTAACAGAGCTAACAGAGCTAACACTAACTGAGCTAACAGCTAACGGTGCGAATATCGCTAACGGCGGTAGCGCTAACAGAGCTAACTGTGCTAGCAGAGCTAATAGAGCTAACAGCGTTAACAAGGGGGCGGGGGGATGGGGTTTTCATTATGCATTTGTCTGTGTGTGTGTGTTTATGTATCTGTCATTGTGTGTGACTGCGTATGTGTGTGTCTTCGTCTGTTTCTGTGGCTTTCTACTTGTCTGTCTCTGTTGATCACCTCAGCTGTCTGTGTCTGCTTCTCTCCTCTGCTTCATGTCTCTGTTAACATGAATTAATGAACTGAATCAATAAACATGAATGGAGCTAATGCTGACGGAGCTAACAGAGCTAACACTAACGGAGCTAACAGCTAGCGGTGCGAATAGAGCTAACGGCGCTAACGCTAACAGAGCTAACTGTGCTAACAGAGCTAATAACGGCGTTAACAAGGGGGCGGGGGGATGGGGTTTTCATTATGCATTTGTCTGTGTGTGTGTGTTTATGTATCTGTCATTGTGTGTGACTGCGTATGTGTGTGTCTTCGTCTGTTTGTGTGTGTGTGTCTGCTTGAACTACACAAGCAGCCCAACCTGCTCCTACATGGAGATGTGTCTGGTATATGTGTGTCTGAATGTGTGTGTGTGTGTGTGTTTGTTTGTGTGCGTGTGTAACTTCTGCCCCACCTGCTGATAATTACCTCTCTACCTCTCCCACTTTTTACCTGTTCCTGTTCAGTTTTGACGTGCTTGTTTTTAATCACTTTTTAGCTGTTGGTTAGCCCTGCTTGTGTGTGTGTTTGTGTGACTACTTTCTCAACCTTTTTGGCAAAGCGCTTGGTGAAGCTGAGTTTAACTGTTTGTTGGATGGAGATTGTTTTCAAACAATGCCCTTGTTTTGACTGAGCTCGTTAAGATAATCATTCTCAGGCTTGTTGTCCTGCAGATGTGTGTGCGTGGGTTATTGACCGGTGTGTGTGTAAATGACAGTTGCACCTGTTAAACTCCTCCCTTGAAAAGCGGCTTTTTCGCTGTCGGTTTCTTCCGAACAACTTGCGATTGTGTCAAAACCGTAGCTGCTATCAAAAAACCGATTACACTGTGAGATGCGGACAAGTCTGGGCCAGATGTACGTGTGTTTTATGTCCAGATATTCTTTAGAAAAATGACAAAATGGTCGACTTAAAAAGACTCTGCGACTCAGAGAACAGGAGTTTGTATTGTATGCAGTGAGATTTGGGTTCGGCGAACCTCCTGAACTAAATCCTCTGGTGAGAGAACCGTACCTCGTATCAGAGTGTACTATAGATCATCGGACTCCCGAGAACTTCCTGAGTCCGGCCATCTCCTCGTTTTATTCCTGACACAACAACTTTTCGTTTTATGGCGATCTAAAGACAGGAGGCATTTCTGCTTTGCTCACAAAACAGCTCTGAATTTTAACATGGGACTTAATGGGAGAACAGGAGGGCGCTGGCTGCACAAAACGTCTCACTATTTAAATTCAGTAAGTCTCTCGGCTTTTTCGAGGACATCACACGAAAGAGGACAAGTTTGTCTACAAAATGAGCCCAAAATTATGCGTGTAGAGTGTAATTTGTGGCCGTAGCGACGAGAAAAAGAGAAGATTTTCAGATCGTTTTTAGACTCTGTGCCACTCTAGCACGCACTCTAGCACGAACATTCCGCGCAATACACACCCATTATAATCTCAAAATTTCCCGCCAAACGATCACTGTCATTGAACAGTGACTGATCAAAAACTATAGGACCAATCAAAATGTGGATGAACACACCAATAGACCAGACTTGGGTCTACATTTTAAAGTTGAAATGAAGTCTCTCGGTGAATGTATGCCTGAGCTACAGATGTTTGAAAAACTCCAATTTCAATCTTGTTTTTTTCGCCCGTCCCATTCATTTCTTATGGGAAATTTATCGCAGTTTTTCGCGTCTTACGACGCGAAAAACTGCGATAAATTTGAGAAAAGTAATAGCACACCGATCCCGAACAATACGCACGTTTTGATATATAATTTGCGAGGGTTTTCTCAAAGCTGCGGGGCGAGTTAAGGGACGAAAACTTGGAGGAAGATGAAAAATAATAAGAAGAAGAAGAAGAAGAAGAAACGCGCGGGATAGTAATAAGTGACTCGGGGCTACGCCCCGAGTCACTGGCTCCTGCAGCTATGAAATAGCTGTAGGAGCCAGTGACTCGGGACGTTGCCCCGTGTCCCTAATAAGAAGAAGAAGAAGAAGAAGAAACGCGCGGGATAGTAATAAGTGACTCGGGGCTACGCCCCGAGTCACTGGCTCCTGCAGCTATGAAATAGCTGTAGGAGCCAGTGACTCGGGACGTTGCCCCGTGTCCCTAATAAGAAGAAGAAGAAGAAGAAGAAGAAGAAACGCGCGGGATAGTAATAAGTGACTCGGGACGTTGCCCCGTGTCCCTAATAATAGATTACAGGTGAAAATCAATTACATAGGACGCATAAAATCAAGCAAAATCCAGCATTTTTAAAGTCATCAGCTCAGACCTGCATCAGCTGAGAGCGAGTTACAGGTTTCAGTGAAGATCAGTTTTTAGATTTCTTTTTAAAATATTCTTCCCTGATATCTGTTGGCGGTTTGTTTCAGACACATCCCCGACCTCCTTTCAACTGTTTCTGAATCCTCCAGTATAGTGTTGTGACGTTCACGAACGAACTGGTTCTTTTGAACGGCTCGTTAACATGAACGATGGGAACCGAGTCGCAGCTGGGACCCGTTCTTTTTTTTTTGAGTTACATGGGGAGGAGCGCTGCCCAGCTGCACGCTGCTTATTAGATATGCAAATAGCATCACGCCACCTTGTGCACGCTGCCTTCACGTGAGTGCGCCAGTAACAAAAAAAAAAAGCAAAGCACTGTCAAAGCAGAGTGACGTGGCGCCACCCTGTGGAATATTTACAATTAACCCAGATCAGACTTTAAAATCTAATCCACACATGTCAAATGATGTTATAATCAATATTTCAGAATAATTTAAACTCATGTTGGTGGGATATCTAAATTCATTCCTCCCAGTGGTTATTTCCAAGATAAAACGAGTTAAGGCCAGACTGCCTTCTTAAAACTGAATAAATATAAAAATGAGCCAGTTTTTTGAACGGCTCTTTGAAAGGAATGGCTCACCAAGATCCGGCTCCCCTCAAAGAGCCATAAATCCCATCTCTACTCCAGCAGACCAACAGCAGATCATCCCAGTATTTCTGAGGGCAAATCATAATGGAGGGAGTTAACGACGTCAGACGCTTCGGGTTGAAAGTCTCTGCCAAATGAATGGATGCAGTTGTTGAAGGCGATGACAGTGAGGAGGGAAACAGAGCCAAAGCTCGTTAAACTACAACTAAAACACACTGCGAGTTTCTGGAGCCAGAAAGTCCTGATCTGGACCAAAGGTGTCTGTCTTCAGGCAGGGGGGAAGGCAGCTCAGACTGGTTGGTTTGTCCGTCCATTAAAGCAGTAGGACATGTCTCTCGTTAATTCTTCATGCAGAGGTTAACCAACCTGTGTTGGCTGGATCAAACATTTACTTTTTCAACTCAACATCAAAACTTTGTAAGTGACGGACGAGGACTTTAAAGAAAGCGTTGGGAGAGTCACTGTTAAAGAGAAATTTCTACATCCAAGTCTGTTAGTTTCACTTCAATACAGTGAGAGTTTTCTTGGAGCAGCATCTAGTGGACATCAGTGGAACTGCAGCAGAACAGCCTGCAGCTTTAACGCTCAGTCCATGACCACAAATAAACAAGCATGATTGAATAATTCTCTTTTGTAATTGGACAAGAGGCACTTTGTCTTCATCCTGATGAGGTTGTTGAACCCTCGATCCTGATTGGCTGCTTTCTGTCGGCTTTTGCCAGCTTAGCTGCCGAATAGTTTATCAGTGCACACCTGAGCTTCCGTAAAGTTGGCTTTATCAGTAGACCTCCCCTACTGCGACTCTCCTTCACCTTTTGATTGGTTTATTGATTGTGCAGCTCTCTGATTAGCTGGATTGAGACTCTTCTTCTCTTTTTGTTGTTTCTCTCTCAGCTGGACAACGTGGACGAGCAGGCGGCTCAGATCCGCAGAGAGCTGGACGGCAGGTTACAGCTGGCCGAGAAGATTTCCAGGGTGAGAAACGCACGTTATCATGTCACACTGATATAAAACACAGAAGAACCGATCGCGACAGCAGGTGTCATCATCGCTGCAGCTCTGCAGAGCAAACGACCTCCAACAAACCAGACACAGTTAGACACTCGCTGGGGGAGGAAGTTTCACAGCTGAAGAGTCGGATGTTTTTATAAGGAAGAAGAAGGCAGCTGATGATCTCGTGTTTGCATCTCGCTCTGCTTCCAACATTTAGCTTTTTGTTACAGATTCTAGTTAATTTTGACTTTATAAGTAACTGAAGTCGTGCATTGATTAACCCTCGTATTGTCTTCCCATCTGCTCTGCACCTTTTGTCCCCCCGGGTCAAAATTGGCCCGGTCTGGTTTGACTGCTTGTGAAGCATGACGTATAAAATAATCATCAAAGTCTGTGTTGAACCTTTTTAGTCAACTTGTTTCCAACACATCAACATATATTTTACACTTATTTTTGTAATGTTTGATATAATAGATGTAATTTATAAAAAATTACACTTCATTTTTGATGTAAAAAAACAGAAATTCTGATTATTGTGACTTTGGTTTTGATCTGAGGCACATGAATTGTATGTATTATCACAGACTGGCACATGTCAAAGTTCAGTCAGGACACTGTTCTGAAATAATGTAAAAATTTTTAATGGCAGCAAATAGACACACCCGACCTGGTGTGGTTTGACTGTTTATAAAGCATGAAGTATAAATGTGTGTGTGTGTGTGTGTGTGTGTGTGTGTGTGTGTGTGTGTGTGTGTGTGTGTGTTTATTGTACTGGAAAGCACAATAGTTTGATCCATTACACCACTTATTGTGGCCGGGTCAAATTTGACCACAGATGCTATAAATTTTAATAAAACACACATAATTCAAAGAATATAGTCAAAATTAATTGTACTTGCAAAGAGCAGAGTATGGAACCATCCATGTCATTTTCAAGCAATTATATAAGAGAAAACCAGAGTTATGATATGCAAACACTTGAAAACGGGTCAAAATTGACCCGAAGACAACAGGAGGGTTAAACAAATTACAATCTCCAAGTCTTGCAAAACTCCAAATTATGATTTCTACCTCCCAACAGGCAGACGGCACTTTCAGCTCCCCCAAAATGTGTTTGTTGTAAAATTTGTTCATTTAGTTCATGAAGACAAGCAGGATGTTTCTGTCTCTGCTGCCCAGCAGAGACAGAAACATCCAGTTTATTGTCTGTTAGCGGGTTTCCTCACAGCGAGGTTCACCTCTTTGTGAAGCAAACCTTTGTGCAGATGATGAGCTGTGTCTGAATGTCCGTCCCGCAGGAGAGGAGGCACCCGAAGTTCGTCTCCGCCGACATGGAGCCTCTTTACGTGGAGGAGCTGCGCTCGGCGGTCAACCTGCTCATGGCCAACCTGGAGAGTCTGCCGGTGTCCAAAGGAGGTCCGGACTTCAAACAGAAGCTCAAACGCTCCTCCATCAACAACTCCTTCCTGGACATGGGAGACGAGGGAGACATCCTGTCCAAGTCTGACGTCGTGCTGTCCTTCACTCTGGAGGTCTGTGTGGGCGTGAACTCGTTGGATGATAAACGTCCTGATTTCATGACATGTGACAGTTCGTTTAGTTTCCTTGTTAAGAAACAATGAAGAGAAAATGAGGTAGAGCTGCAGACGGTGGACCACATGGTCCAGATGTTTCAACATGTCCTGGTTCTGCTTTCTGATATCTGAAACATTCGGGGTTTTTGGGTTGTTGCTCGCTCAGGACAGGTCATCAGTTTTAACCCCTGCTGGTGTTTTCAGATTGTGATCGTGGAGGTCCAGGGTCTGAGGTCTGTGGCTCCCAACCGGATCGTTTACTGCACCATGGAGGTGGAGGGAGGAGAAAAGCTGCAGACGGACCAAGCCGAAGCCTCCAGACCACAGTGAGTTCTGCTCCGTCCCGCTTCATTCAGAGCGTCTCAGCTCTCAAACAGAAAAGTCGGACGTTTAAATCGTTGCCGTCACGATTGGCTTAAATTCGTTATATGAAAACCGCTTTCTGTTGTCAAGCTGCTCGAACATCTTTCTGCAGCGTGAGGGTCGAACACTCAGGTGAAGTAACAGCGAAACACATTTTTGAGCGGACTGAAGAGAAACTGAGCGTGTGAACACCTGAACGGTGCGTCTTTGCTTTTATTTATGGTCAGACTGACGCTGACTCACATCAGTGCAGAAGGATCTGGAGTGTTTGTGCAGCTTTCAGTACTTTCGGTCGTGGTCGAGGTGCCTGAGCCGCTCTGCACACAAAGCGGCGAGGCTGTAATCTGCAGAGACATGAACAGCGTTCAGAGCTGATACTCCGTTTACAGGAAGCTTCCCGTTTACAGCCTGCTGACGCTTCGCTCTCGACTCCTAATTGGATTATCGTCGACCTCTTGAAGACGAAATGAACATGCCGACCTCGGCGAGAAGCCTCCTTAACACCTGAAACTGAATCACAGCAGCAGACCCACATCTTTGAACTGCAAACAGCGCTTCTGTGGACCGGAGACCGAAGACCCTCAGCTTCCTCAAACGCCACGAGAAGTCAAGGCTGATGTGGCGAGAAGATGAGGCTGTTATGTAACAGTGATGGGAGTCCGTCTCTCCTCATCACACACGAAACATAAACACACACAGTGGTTTCTGGAGGAAGGTCCAACTGAGCTCAACGCCATCTTTGTTTCCCCCCTCGCAGACCTGCGATGGCTTCATTACAGCCAATCAGGGACTGACTCACACCTGGGACTCCACAGGAAGGAAAAATGAAGGTGTGTAGCGAGACTTGTGCTCCTGTGAGGCTGCAGAATCTGAATGGTCAATACAAAGGTTTGGCCTGAGGGTGGCGCCAGAGGAAAGGTCATCATGTAGCTTAAATCAAAGGGGCTCAGCTGACCTTTCACATTAATGCTAACATTACCATGCTTACAGTCATATTGCAGTCTCATCATAATGCTAACAGGCTAATATTAACATACTGTTGTATGCTAATGTTTGCCTGTTAGCATCCTGGCTGTATAAGAACTGGATCCTGGACTCCCAACATGGCGTCTGTTCCTCCCACGTAGCTCATTCACACATTGTATCTCCTCCTGCACACTTTACAATAGAGGTCTATGGGAAGATGCTTCCTGGGTTGCGAGCTGTTTTTTTGTTGCAGTGCTGTGGTTGGACGCTGGGCCTCACTGGCACCGAGCATGACTCCACGTACCACACCCAGCTCAGGTAATACGCTCAGTGTTGAGCTAACGAACTGAAGCTAAAGCTCAAATCGCAGCTTTGCTTCAGTTATTTATGATTCAGGACAGTTTCCCTGAGGACCAGGTTCTCCTCCTCTCTGCTGACTCCTGACTGTTAGATTCAGGCCTCTGAGCTCCAGAAGATCCACCAGATCCGTCTGTTAAAGGCCTGGTTCAGGGACACCTCGGTGCCTTGTTTGAAATGTTTTTTTTTTTTTTTTTTAATGAAGCTGATGAGGTCAGACATTAATTGGAAAAAGCAACCTGCTGGCGCCTGATTGTCACTCAGGTCTGAACGTTCTTGGTGGCGGTTGTTGGTCGATGGACGCCCATCAGACAGCGGGGGTCCCCGCGGTAATGAGGCTGCCCTTTCGCATGCCCCAGCTGCTGGTGGAGAGGTTTTTTTCCGACAGCCCACCAGAATCGCCAAGCAGAGCCAATTTGACGAGCTCGCCGTCACCTGATGACCTCGCCGGTCGACGGGGATCCTGCGCCGTAAGCCCGGCATCGCCGCGGCTCCCGTGACCTTCGCTGTAATTACCCACAGCACACACCCCTCATCTTCAATAACACAGCCGTGCGCCTAATGACATCGTAGTTAACTGTAATTACACGGACATGATGATTAGTTGTGATTAGAGCGTCGTCCAGTCGCTCCGATGAGTCCTGCAGTTTAATCACCGAGGACCTTTTCATTAGAGATACCATCAATTATCCTGGAACGTCAAACGTCTGTGACTCGCTGAAAAGACCGAACAAAAGACCGAGGCTGCAGAGAGGCTTCTTCCACGAACGTCAGCTGCTCCTGTAGCACCTGCTGCATGGCTTCACCTTGACGGAGGAGCTAACGTGAGCTTTGGCTGCAGATGTGGCTCAGAGGGTCGGACTGTGTCTTAAAACCAAAAACATTTCATTCATTATGTACCGATGAGCCTCAGAGACCGACACCAGCTGAGATTCAGCAGGAGGATTCAGCAAGAGTCACAGTTAAAGCGACAGTTCACCAACTTTAAATGGTTGAAATTGAACATGGAGTTTTCAAAAAGTATGAAGTAGTAAAGTGTAAACTGGCTGTAACGCTGTCCAATCAGAAGCAGTTAACCACCTGCAGCATCATAAGCTGGATCAACACTGACAAAAAGAACAGTTTGAAGAATGAACTGTCAGAGCGTCAGGGCTGGTATGGTTCATTTCATCAGAGGAAGTAGATTCATGGAGTTCTTCAGTTATTGGAAGTTATTTTATTTTGGTAATTCTTTTAAATGTAATTTGAAATCCTCCCAGTTCACATTATTATTGAGCATTTTGATCAAATGTCGATCGTGTTTCATTTAAATCTTTTTGTTGGTGAATCTGAATCTCTGCTCAGTGAATGGCAACCATTGATAAGCACTAATAATCAATAATAGCACTATTATCATATGAGTACATATTATCACACCTGAGACACTGCATGTTGCAGGTACGGTGTGGGACTAAGAGCTGACTCTGAATCAGTTCCTGTCGAGGCTGAGGTTTGGCTTCTCAGTCAGTCCCGCTGTCTGTTTTCTCCGCCGTCTGGTTTTAATGCTCAAGGTCGAGTCGGCAAACAGACGAGACACGAAATCACCAAACTGTGACAACAGCGAGCGTCACGTGATCGCTCGCGTTCAAACGAGCTGATCTCAGGTCAGCTGATACACGAGGTCAGAGCTGTTTGTGTCAGTGTCTGTCCTCTGTCTCAAAAAGAGTGTGTTCGTGTGTGCGTGTGTGCGTGTGTGTGCGTGCGTGTGCGTGTGTGCGTGTGTGTGTGTGTGAAGTGAATACACCTTCCCGTACAACGTTGCCTTGGAAACTGGGGAAACTGAATATGGAGCTCAGCTTTGCTTCTCGCCCTCGACAAGTGAAGGGGTCACTCGTCATCTGTGCACCTCACACACACACACACACACACACACACACACACACACACACTTACACACTTAAAATGACAGTTTTGGCGTACAGGCGTGTAATCATGGCAGCGTGGCTCTCGGTGCGTATAATGGCCGTGTCTCCATCACCGCGAGCATCACTCTGCTCCATTAGAGCCTCGGTGAGGAACAATAAGTGATTCTTGACGGCCGACACTGATGGGGCTGTTTGCTGCTGCCGGCTGCGTGGCAGAGATGTGATGCGATGTTATCACAGGAAGCTGAGCAGGGTTCGCAGGGCGACCTTTTTGTCTGAGGATCTGTGTCCTTTAGGTTTAATGTATGGAAAAAGTTTGGGGTGTAAACTGAAGGACTGAATCTCAGGTTCAAGTCACAATGGTCCAAAAACGATGTGTGAATATTCCTTCTAAAAAAAGACACAAAGGTGTGAACCATTCAAATATCTACTGCACATAACGTCCATGAGAGGGAAAACCGGAACCACCAGAGACACTGCTGTGTCACTTCAACACAAACAACGTGTGAAAGATCTACAGAGCGTCACATGACCGAATAGACAAATAAAATCATGTTGCTGATTTATTTGCGTGTATCAATCAGCTTGACCTACATTTCATTTTCAATCAGTCAAAGAGACGTTTTGTGACCTGTTGGTGTTGGTCGACGTGTCCTGGAGGACTTCAGTGTCCCTGATAAACGGGTCACACATTATGTGATGATGGACCATGTTTTCCCATCTTTTCGTGTAATGACAATAATTTCTTAAATGAGTCCGGTATTGAACAGGAGCGCAGCAGCCGGCAGAGTAATCCCTCCGGATGTTTGAGCTCCATCAAACTAAAAGTGTTTGTTTTTACCGCTAACAGGCTCAGATTGATGTAATAAGTGTCTGACGACATTAATGAAAGGTTTCCTGCAGAGACAGACCTGTTTGTTAAAGAGTAAGATCCTTTTTTGTTTCACCAGAAACAGCTGTCACATCGCTCTCCCCAAAGCCACCAGACTCCATTTACAAAAACAGTCATTTTAGCATTATTTAAAAAAAACACTTCATTCAAACTCAACAGGAACAAAGTAAAACTGAACCTTGTTGGTTTGTTTTTTTCGCTGTTCCGACGTTCATCACCAACTCTGGTTTGGTGGAAATAACAATAATAAGAAACAACAGAGAAGCAGCGCGAACAGCGTCAAGAGCCTGAAACTTTTCACTTCTAACTCAGGAATCGTTTTCACTGGACATCATGAGCGGAGAAATTTAGATATGTTGGACTTTGACAGATTTTTCTGGTTCAAAAATGATAATTCCTGCTTTTTTTCCCCACAATCCAATTTTTATTTTCACAATCGAATGTCTGCATTTTGTTCTGTTTGTTTGAATTCAGAATATTTGTTGACAGAAGTGTTTTTCTTCTTACTTGAAGTGATGCTGCTTTTCTCTCTTTTGTCAACATTGAAACAGATGTGGTTGCTTGTTTGAATAAACTTTATTGGAATTTTCAATAACCAAAACTGATGTGGGCAGCCATGCTGTGGCCGGTCAGCTGGTCTGTGCAGTGTGTCTGTCCAGCTCTGAACAGGGTCCTCGTGTCTTTCAGGTGGGGGACTCAGGGGGACTTCACCACGACTCACCCTCTGCCCTCGGTCAAAGTGAAGCTGTTCACAGAGAGCACTGGGGTCCTGGCTTTGGAGGATAAGGAGCTGGGTCGGGTGAGTCCACCTCCGCTGTACCACACGTGACACACACAACACACAACACACAGCACACACAGCAACACAAAGTGTGTGTGATGTTTATTCAGTCACATCAGTGGTCGATCTTTGATCAGGTCATCAGTCAGAACTAAATACAGTATATAAAGAGTGAGAGGTAGCCTTCAGCCTCTGAACTGTGTGTGCTCTCTATACTGAGTGGAGCGAGTCCTGGTTGATCACTGTGTTAAGCGAGTCCTGGTTGGTCACTGAGTGAAGCGAGTCCTGGTTGGTCACTGAGTAAAGCGATTCCTGGTTAGTCACTGAGTGAAGCGAGTCCTGGTTGGTCATTGTGTTAAGCGAGTCCTGGTTGGTCACTGAGTGAAGCAAGTCCTGGTTGGTCATTGTGTGAAGCGAGTCCTGGTTGGTCACTGAGTAAAGCGATTCCTGGTTGGCTGGTCTGTCACTGAGTGAAGTGAGTCCTCGTTGGTCATTGTGTGAAGCGATTCCTGGTTGGTCATTGTGTGAAGCGAGTCCTGGTTGGTCATTGTGTGAAGTGAGTCCTGGTTGGTCACTGTGTGAAGCGAGTCCTGGTTGGTCACTGTGTGAAGCGAGTCCTGGTTGGTCACTGTGTGAGGCGAGTCCTGGTTGGTCACTGAGTGAAGCGAGTCCTGGTTGGTCATTGTGTTAAGCGAGTCCTGGTTGGTCACTGAGTGAAGCGAGTCCTGGTTGGTCATTGTGTGAAGCGAGTCCTGGTTGGTCACTGTGTGAAGCGATTCCTGGTTGGCTGGTCTGTCACTGAGTGAAGTGAGTCCTCGTTGGTCATTGTGTGAAGCGAGTCCTGGTTGGTCATTGTGTGAAGCGAGTCCTGGTTGGTCATTGTGTGAAGCGATTCCTGGTTGGTCATTGTGTGAAGTGATTCCTGGTTTGTCACTGTGTGAAGCGAGTCCTGGTTGGTCATTGTGTGAAGCGAGTCCTGGTTGGCTGGTCTGTCACTGAGTGAAGCGAGTCCTGGTTGGTCACTGAGTGAAGTCCTGGTTGGTCACTGAGTGAAGTCCTGGTTGGTCACTGTGTGAAGTCCTGGTTGGTCTCTGTTTGAAGCGAGTCCTGGTTGGCTGGTTGGTCACTGAGTGAAGCGAGTCCTGGTTGGTCATTGTGTGAAGCGAGTCCTGGTTGGCTGGTCTGTCACTGAGTGAAGCGAGTCCTCGTTGGTCATTGTGTGAAGCGATTCCTGGTTAGTCATTGTGTGAAGCGAGTCCTGGTTGGTCACTGTGTGAAGCGAGTCCTGGTTGGTCACTGAGTGGAGCGAGTCCTGGTTGGTCACCTGACCACCACTGTAGCCATCATGCGGAGAGCGACAGATGATGCTATGCTGACTTATGTGTCCTGAAGGATTTGTCGGGCTTCTACTTTAGTTCAGTTTTTGCTTCCTGTCTGCAGCTCTGAAAAGGCTCATTGATGTCAGCTTCAGAACAGGGTTGGTTCTGTGGATCAGGGACTTTCCGCCCACTGAGGGTTTGTGTCAGGGGATGTCAGACATTCTGTCCTCTGTCTCTCATTTTACCAACGAATTCAAAATCAATGAGAAGCGTCTGAGATTGTTTTGGTTTGCTGAGGCCTGAGCTGACCTACAGAAAACAGACCTTTATGTGAGGCTGGCCCACGCTGAAGGCCCTTCAAACATGGCGTCGCATTAGCCGGCTAGAAATCAATGTGGCCAAGACGAAGGAATGAATTATCTGCACATGACAAGGCCTGAAAACACTTGATGGCTGAAACTGTATAAAGCTTTAAACACCTCGGTCCATGAAAAGAAAATCATCGCCTTCAAAGTGCGAATAGTGTTTTATTTAAATCAGTGGTTTTTAATCAAATTGTTTCACTCACGTACCGACACTCAGCGTTTGTTTCCCTTCTGATCAGAGCTGAACTACAGACAGGAAACAGAATTAAATGACCTCCACAGCATCGCCTTTACTCTTTATTTCCGTCTGCATGAGATCATTTCAAACACTTTGCTTTGTTTCATCTCTGAGCAGTTAAAAATCTAATTAACTCGGTATCAAACCAACTGAAAAATGAACTAATTAACTGCTGAACTAATGAAGTGACGGGGTTATGTTTTCACATCAAGACAAACATGATTGCAGAGCTCCGTCGGTGTCGATATCAGTCACTTCCTGTTAGCCGTGACAGCAGCAGCATCAGCACCACAGCAGCTCAGTCAGTGTTTCTAGGTGTGATGTTGGACTTCGAAGTGGAGCTGACGTGTTGTTGAGGCTCATTCTGATCAGGTGACAGGTGTTCTGATCTGAGACCAGGATTTAAGGAACGCTCACAGGAAGTACCACCAGGAAGATCTGCAGCGATGAGTCAAAGATGGAGCGCTGCCAACGTGGCTACAGGGATGTGTTTTTGTCTTTCAGGTGCAGGTGACGATGTTCCATGTTTCCTCTGGTTTGACTCAGACTCTACGTTTACAGAAAGATAATCTTTATGGTTTAGTTACAGCGAGAGATAAAGTCTTAATACCAGAACAGGCTCCGAGTCGCCGAGTGAGTGGATGAAAATAAAAATCTGCTGTACAAGAAAAGCATCAGCGAAGGTGTCGACCCTTTAATTATTGACTGATTCTGATTGGACGGTGAACGGCGAGGTCGTCCAGGGAGCCGAAAGTTCAGGAAGTTTCAGACGTCCTTCTCGATGTTGACATGAGACACGAAAACACACACGCAGGTGTGTGTGTGTGGTTGCTGGTTGTTGGTTGTTGGTTGCTGGTTGATAGTTGCTGGTTGATGGCTGCTGGTTGATGGCTGTTGGTTGCTGGTGGCTGGTTGCTAGTGGCTGGTTGCTGGCTGCTGGTTGCTGGTTGCTGGTTGCTGGCTGCTGGTTGATGGTTGTTGGTTGCTGGCTGCTGGCTGCTGGCTGCTGGCTGCTGGTTGCTGGCTGCTGGTTGCTGGTTGAAGGTTGCTGGCTGCTGGTTGATGGTTGCTGGTTGAAGGCTGCTGGTTGAAGGCTGCTGGTTGATGGCTGTTGGTTGCTGGTTGCTGGCTGCTGGTTGCTGGTTGCTGGCTGCTGGTTGAAGGCTGCTGGCTGCTGGTTGAAGGCTGCTGGTTGCTGGTTGCTGGTTGAAGGCCGCTGGCTGCTGGCTGCTGGCTGCTGGCTGCTGGTTGCTGTCTGCTGGTTGCTGGCTGCTGGTTGCTGGCTGCTGGTTGAAGGCTGCTGGTTGCTGGTTGATGGTTGCTGGTTGAAGGCTGCTGGCTGCTGGTTGCTGTCTGCTGGTTGCTGGCTGCTGGTTGCTGGCTGCTGGTTGATGGTTGCTGGTTGAAGGCTGCTGGTTGCTGGTTGCTGGTTGATGGTTGCTGGTTGAAGGCTGCTGGCTGCTGGTTGCTGTCTGCTGGTTGCTGGTTGCTGGTTGCTGGCTGCTGGTTGATGGTTGTTGGTTGCTGGCTGCTGGCTGCTGGTTGCTGGCTGCTGGTTGCTGGCTGCTGGTTGAAGGCTGCTGGTTGATGGTTGATGGTGGAAGGCTGCTGGCTGCTGGTTGCTGGTTGAAGGTTGCTGGCTGCTGGTTGATGGTTGCTGGTTGAAGGCTGCTGGTTGAAGGCTGCTGGTTGATGGCTGTTGGTTGCTGGTTGCTGGCTGCTGGTTGCTGGTTGCTGGCTGCTGGTTGAAGGCTGCTGGCTGCTGGTTGAAGGCTGCTGGTTTCTGGCTGCTGGTTTCTGGCTGCTGGTTGCTGGCTGCTGGCTGCTGGCTGCTGGCTGCTGGCTGCTGGTTGCTGGCTGCTGGTTGAAGGCTGCTGGCTGCTGGTTTCTGGCTGCTGGTTTCTGGCTGCTGGTTGCTGGTTGCTGGTTGCTGGTTGAAGGCTGCTGGTTGCTGGTTGCTGGTTGCTGTCTGCCGTCTGCTGTCTGGGGAATTAAAGGTGGTGGATTTCACTTCCTGCTGTAAATTCGGTCTATTTCCACCACTAATAAGCATCAGAATGTGTCTGGAGGGAGAACCTGAACGACTGATACTGAATCCAGATCATGGTCTCTTCGACCACTTTTATCTAATTTATCCACTTTAACCTTCAGAAAGTTTATATTATAGTTTCTGCAGATCATACTGAAAACTGATGGTTGTTAGTTGAGTTTGTTCCCAAAGCAAAATAAGAGTTTATAAGGAACATACAGACTCTGGACCTTTATGTCACTTGCTGACCAATCGCTGCTCTCCTCTATGCCCCCCTCCCCCCTCAGGTGGTCCTGAATCCCACCACGAACGGGCCGAAGCAGGCGGAGTTCCACCGGATGGTCGTCCCGAAGAACAGCCAGGACACAGAGCTGAAGATCAAACTGGCCGTCCGGATGGACAAACCCCCCAACATGAAGCACAGCGGGTGAGTCTGCAGGGACCACGGGGTCCAGTCCTGGTCCACAAAGACCTGCCAAAGTCTCTTTACAGGCTTTACACTGATCTTTAAAGGCAGCCAATCAGAGCAGCGTTCTGCAGGACGTTGTTAATGTGATGACATCACACCTGTGTTGTTTGTTTGTTTGTTTGTTTGTTTGTTTTGTTATCACCGTGTGATGATGCAGAGCAAACTATGAATTTGTCTCTTCTTTTGGCAGCTTCACAGAATAACGTGGAACGAGTTCAAATCTGTGTGTGTGTGTGTGTGTGTGTGTGTGTGTCTGTGCGTGTCTGTGTCTGTGTGTGTGTGTGTGTGTGTGTGTGTGTGTGTGTGTGTGTGTCAGGGTCTTGTGTTTGAAGGGTAAAAGCAGGCTGACGGCGTCACCTGCTGGTCACTGACAGGAAGCAGAAACAGTCTGACTGTGATCATGTGATCACATGATAATGAGATGCGAGCAGCTCGTTAGCTGATCATTTATTAACACAGTTTAATCCAGAAAGCTGCTCTGAAGTCAGAGATCAGTTCTGCTCTTTATAAAAGGGTTTGTGATGGTTTGGAATTTGACATCAACATGATGAAACATCAAAGTTTATTTATACTTTCAACAATCAATGAAAACATCAAATGATTAAAATAGATTTTTATTGTTCAGACACACAAATTTCATTTGCAGCTCTTCCTGTTGATGATGGTAAAAAAAAATGAAACTTTTATCTAAATACATTTGAGAAAGTCAAACAACTCCAAGTTCACTTTCACTTCTTAAAGATTTCGATTTTATGAAGCAAAAAGATTTATTTCTTCATTTTTTCAGATTGAAGCCAAACATCTAAAATACAGAAAAGCTGTAGAAGCATCATGTTTGTGGTGCAGTTCTTCATTTGTGCCAGTAGATGGCAGAAATGTCTCATTTTCAAACCCAGATCTGTGCTGAGGATGTCTGTTCATTTCACACTGCAGCTGTGTGTGTGTGTGTGTGTGTGTGTGTGTGTAACTGCACACTGCTCTCAGTGGAGATCCAGAATCAATATGTAGAATTTGATTGATTTGAGTCTTTTCCAGGTTTTTCTTCAGAAACTTGCTGATGTGGTCCCACTTTCCGTTGTAAGTGCAGTTAAAATAAAGTAACAGAATATTTTTTGAAATCCAGGTGTGTTTGTAGCAGCTTGAGACTGAAGCAGTGAACAGCTGCAGTGTTGTTGTATTTTTTTTTCCTTTGGATGAAGCTAGCAGTTTCCCCCTGCTTCCAGTCTTTGAGCTAAGATAAGCTAAACACATCCTGAATGTCTGTCTGTGTTAGACGCTCAGAGATTAATTTGATGTCTTCCTGCGTGAACCTGCAGAGTTTATCAGTGAGTGTGAATGGAGAGGAGGGTTTGGCAGGAGAACTGGGAGTCGGGCCTCCCCTCAGGAGCCCGTGGACTCTGCTGTGACAAGCACAAAGCTGTGGGAGTGAGATAAATGTTGGGTGCAGTTTGCAAAGATCGCCACAAGGGGTCAGTGTTAGCCTCCCAGTGCATCTCTGCTTCACCTCCAGCTCTTCTGTGTTTAAGCGGCTCTCCGTCAGTTCTGATTCATTAAAGACACAATCTGTGGTTCACCTGCCGAAAGGTGTCATCATGTGTTTTATATTTCCTCCGCTCAGGTGATTTGATGCTGTTTTCACTGTGAATCTCTGTTTCGAAGAAGGCGAACGAGCTGTTTGTTTCTGAAAGAGGAGGCCGGCACAAAGACGACAGGCAGAGAAGCTTTCGCTCAGAACTGTTTTACATTTGTCAGATTCCTGAACACCTGAACCCTTTTCATGGCCGACGGACGCCGGGGGGGCATTTCGCACAAACAGGAAGCATTTTGGTTGACACGCAAACATCAAACACGTTTGATTTGACGTTGACGCGTGAAGGCGACACCTGTCACCTGTTCAGCTCGAGCTTGTTTTTTAATCATGTGACAGCTCGCTGAGAGGACGTGGATCGGTTTTCACGGTTCGATCTGAGAGCTCTGCTCCTCTCCAACGTTCCTGCTGCTTCATTAAATAACTGAAAATGTTTCTTCTTCATCCTGTTTCAGGTTTTCAGACGTTTGACGTCTTGTCAGGTTGAAGGTTGAACGTGCAGTCGAATCTTTTATTGTTCTGATTCATTCTAATAAATTCTGTGAATCCGTTGGTTTGCTTTGTGCTGCAGGACACTCAGCCGGCCATTTAATCCTAAAATCATATTTAAAGAACTAATTCTGCTCATTTACTGAGATTATTTAATTTTGCAGGATATTAAAGGATTTTTGATGCCCTGAAACAAAAGAATCAGTTTCAAATCAATTCAGTACAATCTGTTCTTTTTTAAAAAAGAAGCTGGTGTAAAGAAATTATAAGAAATTATAGTAGAAAAAATAAATAGATCAGTTTTTATTGATAAAGTCGATGAAATCAGACCCTGTGATGAGATTATTTCACCTCATAGAAGACAAAAAAACATAAAAGAAAGAAGCATAAAAACAGCAGAAAAGAGAAGCTTAAATCTGAATTCAGTCCATGTTGATCCTGTTTTTCACTCTGAATTTTTGTTTTCTTATTAATTAAAAAGCTCAAGTGGGGAAAATGATTTAATGTCACTGGAGACAGAAATAACTTTTGATGCTTTGGAACATTTAAAACAGTGGAAATCAATTTAAGGCAATAAAACAAATTCATGAAACAGTGAAAGTTTCTGCGGGGGGGGGGCTCTGAAAAACCAGAACATCTTTCCAATCAATCATTTCATCTTAAAACATGTTATTTTTGATCAGTAATCACCAAAGCCTTCTATCAGCCCTGATAGTGCTGCTGTCGGGAGTTTATTTTTCCACCTTCATCGCTCAGCCTGCTCAGATCTGAGATGGGGGGGATAATAAGGGAATAAGTCCAGTGTCTCGCCGCCGACGGTGTGAATATGCAGCTAAAAGACGAGTTAAAGACGGATGGTTTTTTGCAGCGAGGACTGTTAAATGCCTGCAGTGAACTCTCCGGCGTCTGCGGTCCATCGCCGCGGTGCCGTGCGGCTGAATGGATGTTTGAAACCCTGCAGGAGGACGGACGGACAAATCATTTTCACAAGTGGCCGGCGAGCGGTGCCACATGTTAACCCGGAGTTGTGCAGAATGGCCCAGATTCTCTGTCCAGACGCACCGCAGCCTTGACTGGAGGCCTTTTCTTTAAGGGCGGGCGGCAGGGCTGAAGAAAGAGGTCTCGCCATCGATTGATTTTCCTCACTCGCACTTGCCTGTATCCCACGCTTCAGGAGGCCCGGGAGCAGCCATTGATTGGGAGGCCACGCTGGTCATTCTTCCATTTTCCTCAAGACTTCCTCAATGAGCTGCTGTCTGTGTCACGGCCTCTCTCAGCTCAGGACTCATTACTTTCTCCTTTTAGTTTCACACTGAGGGGGGGGGGGTTAATGTGTTAATGGCGTTCACAGCTGGGGGAGGAATGACATAATGTGCTGTTAACAGATAGAAAAATATGAGCTCTGATCCAACCTGAGAGGCTCCTGGTTGTTTCCACCGACGTCAGAATCTGGAAAACGTTGATATTTGTCAAGAAAGTCGAGCTTAAAAAGCTTCAGGCTGGGGGGGCCGTTCCCTCTAATTATTCATATTCTTTGTTCTGTTATTGCCTCGTCCCTTAGATTAATGTCAAATCTTCACCGTCGCGGCCTCATAAAGAGCTCAGCTGCTTCCAGCATCGATTCCTTTTAATTCGTCAGAAGAGTCGTCACAGTTCAGACTTCTTCAGTCCAGAAACCAAAGATTTCAGAAAAAACAGCAGAAACAAGAGAAAAATCTGCTGTTTTTTCTTTATTGATAACTTAAATAATTCAAAACAGATGCTGATTAATTTTCTTAATTAATCAAACATAGAAATTTAGAAACTGGTTGGTTTGACACATTTTGGGGCCTTTTATTGAGTATTGTTGTTAATTGTTATTTGTTGGTTATTTTCAGGATTAGATATTTTATATATTATGTTATTATTATTATATTTTCACCTCTCATAAATGACAGAATTGTCAGCGTGCTGTTGTTGTGGCGCCCTCTATGGGCCGTGTGTTGATTAGAGCAGCTGGTGTGTAAATCAGACTGATCTCCAAACCTGATGGAGACCTGCAGCTAAAGAGATGTAGAATAGTTTTCTTTGAATAATTAATATTATTTCACCTGCAGGATGAGTAACACGGGGGGGGGGGGGGGGGGGGGGGGGGATCCAGTTTTTAAGACTAACCGATTCTTTGACTGAAGGACAAAAGTGAGCAGAAAAGTTCCCGCTGTGGGATGGACCCTGGGGGAGTGGGGGGGGGGGGCGGTCGGCCAGCTTCTGTTTCTGAGGTCAAGAAGGAAGTTTGAAGCTGAAATCCCAGTTTGTCTCGTGACGATTGGACTTAAAGCTGCAGCTGGTTTGATCATTTTCAGCCTCTCAGTCATGAATATTTGTGTCACATCATGTAAAATGAAGATCTGTCACCTTCGACTCGCACAAACTGAGATTTTTCACCATTTTCTGACTCATCTTTGTGTGTTTTTACAGGACGGTGTCTGTAGATTCCTGTTTTCCAGGTTTTGTCGTTCAGCTGGTGATTAAAGCCGCAGCGGCGGCAGCTGACGCCGTGTGGCTCTTTGTGTTTCAGGTATCTGTACGCCGTGGGCCAGAGAGTCTGGAAACGCTGGAAAAAAAGATACTTCGTTCTCGTGCAGGTAAGAAGCCGATCAGACGTTGGAGATATCGATCGATTGATTGGGAAATCAGATCAGAGAGGCAGAAGGAGAGATCCGACTGATCCAGAATCAGTTGTTCAGCTGTCATCGACTCCCTGATTGATCGCTCAGGATCTTTGAGGGCGACGACAGACGTTTAAATTTACATTTTGTGTTCACGTCTGATTGTTTGACAGCGTTTCTGTCCTGATGCTGTGAAAAATATTCTGCTTTATTCCTTCTACCAAACCGGCAGCGTGTCTGCAGGAAGTGAAGCAGCTGCTCGCAGTATTAAATATGGAGAAACAGGAAGTGAGGTCAGATGACGCTGTGCACAAAGCAGCACCATCAAGAACTGGGTTTCCCCAGTTTACTGTGGTTTAGTGACCACACCTGATCACCTGACGTCAGGCTTGGAACGGGAGGAAATCTAGACTGAAACCAGAAGAGCGGACGTTCAGCCGCCACACTGCAGTGGTCAGCCGTCCACATACTTTTGGCCATGTAGTGAACTGTTGTTTGGGTGAGGAGGTGTCGCCGTGTGAGATGGTTTTCATATTTCATCTTTGTTGAATTTAGCAAAGTGACTAAAATGTAAAAAGCGATGTCGAGCTTCAGGCTCATCGTTTGCTGGTTGTGCTGCTGCAGGCGTCAGATCCCAAATCAAACTGCGTTCACGTAGACCCGAAACCTGCTGCAGACTGGATCCGAGACGAGCCTGAAGGTCTGCTTTCATTGTTCTTATGATCGAAGCTGGAAACTCGAGGCCGACACTCGTAGTTCTGACACGTATAAAACAAACGAATCCGGAATAAAAGCATAAGAAAAGTGTTAGATTAGACGATCAGGACTGAGGATCCAGCTGCGTTTAGGCCCTCAGGTGTGTGCGCGGCTCATGAGCGTGCGTCTTCGTCCCGCAGGTGAGTCAGTACACCTTCGCCATGTGCAGCTACAGAGAGAAGAAGGCCGAGCCTCAGGAGCTGATGCAGCTGGAGGGCTACACGGTGGACTACTGCGACCCTCAGCCAGGTAAGCACACCTGAGCTCCCTGACATCATCGTCATCATCATCGTCATCATCTCACAGGACGTTACACTGCCCAGCCGAGCGGGAGAGGATCTGTGTGTTCAATCTGTGTGTGAGCATATTTCATACAGTCTGAGACCTGCAGGTCTGTGCAGGACGAGTATCACTGCAGCACCTGTTCTGATACTATCCTTCAGTCACATGTTTACCTGAGTCAAAGTATCAGAGGGTTTTAGGGGCGGGGTTTCTTTTTAATGTCAGCTCGTTGTTGCTGTTGTTGCCACAGTTTACAGAACATAAAGACTCAAACCAGCGTCTCTGAAGTCATTTCATCATTTCACTCCCTCCTGACAGCCAGATTCAAACATCGTCGCTAACGCTAACACCTGGCTGTTAGTGTGAGGTCACAGGACCTGGTTCCAGTACATGGAATAACGTCCATGAAAAGTCATCTGACTCGATGGAGATCAGAATAAAACCTGCAGCTGCTGCGAACACAGACGGCTCGGTTTAAAACCGGCGGTCACATCCCTCCACGTCCCTCAGCGGGTTCAGATCTGACCGAACAGATGTCGTCTTTATGCAGCGAGGAGTCCTTCGCCGTGATTGGTTTTTCTGATTTGACGAACACACCTTCTAGCCAATCACGTTTTAGAAGAGAGAATTCATCCACTGACCTCAGAGCTGCTTCAAAGTAACTGAACCTCCATAAAAATAAAGTGGAGTCAAAAGAACGTGTGTAATATTTGTCTTTCACATGCAGTGGATTAAAGTCAGTACTCACATGAAGCTGCTTTATTGATCCGTTAAACTCGTTTGAAAATCAGAGAATAGACAAAAAAACAGAAACACACTAAAACAGAGTCGCTGATGTGACGTTCATCCAAAAACAAAAATCTTTCAGCTTTAACCGTCGTGTAAAAGCTCCTCGGAGGTTTGTTCTGCATGTTAACGCGTTCAGAAGATGACAGATGGAGTGAAAACACCTCGTCAGAGACCATCAGCAGTGTGAGATGATGCAGCTTCGTGAGTGTTTGTGCAGACTGACTCCCTCTGCTCCTCCTGCTCCTCCTCAGGTCTGCAGGGCGGCCGGGTGTTCTTTAACGCCGTGAAGGAGGGCGACCTGGTGATGTTTGCCTGCGACGACGAGCAGGACCGGACTCTGTGGGTCCAGGCCATGTACCGAGCCACGGGACAGTCCTACAAACCGGTCCCGCCGCCGCAGAACAAGACTATGAACTGCAGAGGAGGGACCCAGAAACCGGCGTCGCCCATCAGTAGGTTCTGACGCCCCGCGGGTCGTCTTTATTACTCAGAGCTGAAACTGCAGATGTTGATTCGCTTCTAAACCTCAGATTGATCTGCAGCACAAACACAAACATGTGACTGTTCCTCAGAGGAAGTCGGCTGTCAGACGGGGGCTGCCCGCCCGCCGTACGTCCAGCCGGTCGATACGAGCATCACAAACCATTAAGAAACGGCAGAAGTACAAATACACGAGTATTATGATCAGAGAGTATTTTAAACAGGAGTAATACTGATGCTGTTTGTGTTTTCGGGGTCTGATTATTCGCTGGAATCAAACGTGTGAATTTCCGTTTCACCAGCAAACACACTGAAGAGCCTTTATTCATACGAGTTAACTCAAACCTGATTGGCTGGCAGAGGCAGACAGCCGCGAGGGGCTGGTTCCAGTTTGATTTGTTTTTAGTGCTGACACACACACACACACACACACACACACACACACACACACACAGCAGGAGGCAGATGGAAACAGGTGAACAGGTAGCACCACTGAGAGAGAGGAGATGAAAGAAAAGGATGAAGGGAAGAGTGGACCAAACACAGATCATGTCCTCCTCGTCTTCCTGCTTCTCGTCCTTTTCTCTTTTTTCTTCCTGTTTCACCTTTTTTGTCCCTCCTTTCATCCAGACTTCCTTTTCCCACTTCTTTCCATCGTCTGTTGCTTCTTCTTTCCCTCCTTCCTTATCGATCTCCCTCGTCTTTATCATTATTCTTCTTCTCCTCCATTCTTTGGTTGTTTCCTCATTTTTTCTTTCTTTACCTCCTCCTTCTCTCTGTCCTCCCTTCCTCCCCTCACCCCTCCACCTTGAAGGAGCCCTGTGGAGTTTCTCGCCACGACACATCCTGTGAGTCCTCGAGGTCTGTAGAACGTGTCGGATGTTCTTCGTTTCTCATAAAACGTTTGCGAAGCCATTTTTAAAACATGCTAATGCTGCTACATTTGCTAACACGCTAACGTTGATCAGCAGCTGACAGAAGGGGAAACGTGACTCTGTCGCGCCCCGTGTGGTCAAAAACTCTTCCACTTCCCCTCATTCTTCCTGTTTCATTTGTCCCGTCTTTCCTCCAAACTTGTTGTACTTCCTCTTTGTTTGTTGTTTCCTCTTCCTCCTCCTCCTCCTCCTCCCTTCACCTATGAATCATCATTTGTTATCTGCGCGTCCGCGTGCTCGCCGGCCGCCTCCTCCCGGCCGAGCGCTGTGACACGAGGTGCGTCACGCTGAGAGCCGATCACGGTGGCGTTTGTGTGATTTGGCGCGGCGGCGGCCCGTTCTCGCCGCCGCTCGTTAGCGTTTAATGGAACAGATTGAAGCGCTAATGGCGGGAGGTGCTGACACGCTGTTTGCAGGAGGAAATGGAAAGTGTCCCTGAAATAGCTCTTAACTGGGTGCTAAGTGCCATCGTGTGTGTGTGTGTGTGTGTGTGTGTGTGTGTGTGTGTGTGAGAGAGACAAAAAGTCATTCTCCCTTAAATATCGATGGTGTCGATGAACCTGCGTTCTGTGTGCATGTGAGCTCGCCCTGCAGGGGTCGGTCATAGAAATGAAATTAAAATAACACTGCATGTGCGCACACGCACGCCCGCACACACACGCACACTCACACACACACGTCGGCTGTTTAATGAAATCAACCACCTTGACTTGGTGAAATAGTCGTGTTTTGGAACGCAGACGAGCTTCCTGTCGTCCGTTTGAAGGTTAGTGATTCTGAGTTGAACAGGTGAGACAATGAGAGCAGAGACAAAGAGAGCAAATAATGAAGTCGTGCACGAGGCTGCTGAATGGATCCAGCAGTCTTCAGCGAGCGGCTCTTCCTCTTGTTCGCCAGCTGAGGTCCATCAATGTTCTCGCCCTGAAGCAGGTTTTTATCAACGTTAAGTGATACATGTACACACATGTACACACATACCTGTGAACACGCGTACATGCAGCAGCGTGCTGGCGGCGGCGAGTAGAACGTTTAATGTGACAACAAGCTGCTTTACAACATGATGAACGGAGAAGCTGAGAGACGATCAGGACTCACTACTACCACCTCACTACACCTGAGCTCCGCCTCCTGCAGCGAGGCGTCCTCCCCTCCACACGCTGGCTGCCTGCACACAGCGTGGGGGGGGGGGGGAATCTCACTGCGTGTTTCAGTCCTTCTGGACTCGCTGTCGGCTGCTCGTTGTAACGCCAGATTGACTTTTTGTGGTTCTTTACTTCGCATTGTACAGTCGAGGTTACGCTGCCACCTGGTGGAGATCCCGATACGCGACAGCCGCTAATCTAAAGGCTTTACGCTCTGTACGGTGGCCATGCTAGGACATTTCAGACTCACACTGTCAGGGTCGGCTGCGCTGCCGCTGGACTCGGTTTTCGTCGCTGTTGTCGTTGTGTCGCTGCGCCGTGGCGTCTCTGCTGTGTGGGTGCAGCAGAGCGATGGGGCTGAACCACTGAGACGAATTCAAGATGTTCTTTAATGTTTTGCAGCGTTCGGTTTGAGAACGATGGCATCACATCCCAGAAAAGACTGAAACACAGCTGTGTTCTGTTTCCTCAGTGAAGTTTTCAGGTGAGAAGGAAGAAATAGAAGAAGAACGAGCAGAAGAAGAAGAAAAGAAGCCGTTTGAGCCGTTTTCCTGCAGCTGGCCAGCTCTGACCCTAACCCTTCAGCCGACATCACTTCCTGTTGCCCCCCCCCCCGCCTGCTCGCTGCCAGGTAAAGAAGACTTAAATGGACCAGCATTCAAGCGACCCACAAATAAAGTCCAAGCAGGTGGAAATCCTCGGGGCTGTGGGAGGTTTGGCTCCGGCCTTTTGTCACACAGACTGTGACCCCCGTCCTGAGGATGGACAGACGGGCCAGTTGGGGGTCGAGACTCACCCCCGAAGTTGTTTTTCTGGGCTGTTTTCACCCGTCAGTCTCTCAAACTTTTCCCCGAGTTGAGATTGTTTGCGCTCGGCGCTACGAGAACAGAGACACCGATGTGCTTGTCTGTCCACATCTTCGTCTCCGCTCGCCCTGACATCATCTCCGTCGCCGCCACGCTCCGACAGGCAGATCAAGTCACATCTCACAGGCCGGCGCACCTGAAACTGAAACGCGCTCCTTCCTCCTCCTCCTCTTCGTCCGCGTCAATAACCTGCCATCAGCGGCCGCCGCCACCTCTCAGAGCGCGGTGTCACATAGATGTGACTGTTGCCGTGACGATACCAGTGAAGCCCAGACAAGATGGATATGGAGAGATTGAGTGCAGAGAGCTACCCACCCCCCCCACATCACCTCACACACACACACACACACACACATGTTGTAAATGTCATACCACAAACCACACATGTAGTTAAAAATTAAACTTGCAGCGATTAGATGGACGAAAGGATCAAAATTGATGCAGCAGCAGTTTTTTCTTCATCGTGTTCCTCTTCCTCGGTCAAAACCTGCCTACATTACCCACAATGCAACTGCAGCCAGTTCGGCCACAGAGTCAGGAGCGCTGTTGCTAATTGCTAAGACTTGTTTCTAAGATTCAGGTGACTCAAGTGACATCACTTGAGGACATTAACGGTGGAGTTCCTGTTTAAGGAGGACAAACACACACACACACACACACACAGTCGGCAGCAGTTTAACAATAGAGTTTGAAGTGAAGGCGCTCTTATTACTGCGTCTGCTGACGAAGGCCTTGAGGCTGTTTTCTCCAGGTGAACCGTTTGTTTGGTTTTGGAGTCAATAAAACAGAGAACAGAAGCGAGGAGGAGGAGGAGGAGGAGGATGAGGTTTGAGGTCAGAGGTCAGAGGTCACATTTCAGCTGAGGTCGGCTGTTCTCTCTCCTCCAGCTCGTCTCTGCATCCAGCATCTTATTTTTTTCTTCCTCCTTAGAAATGGCCTCTTTGAACTGACCAATCAGAGCGGAGCGAGGCGCGGCGCTCACAGTAATTCAGTCTCTGTGTAATCTTCGGCGGCGGGGTCCGCCATTCCCGCCTGGTATTCACGTTCCCTTCAGTTTCTCGCGCTGATGAGGAATCCGAAGTGAAGCGACCTGCGACCGTCTGGACCAAACGCCATCTGTGCCAGCAGCGGCCACATCCGTCCATGTTTTCTTTCACACACAACCCCCCTCTAACACCCCCCCTTCAGATAATAGCTGAAAGTTGGACTTGACACGGATCAACATCGCTCCTCCGCTGTCTGTCCCCCAATCAATACTCCCCCTCCTCCCCCCTCCTCTTATTATCAGCACTAATCTATATCTCTTTGTCTCGTTTTCTTTAGAGTCGCCTCCTTGACTCCGTGTCTTTTCTCCAAATTACATTAAGGACAGCGGCGTGTTTTTGACGTAACGAATGTAAAATGACCTACATCGGAATGAGCGGGAGGGAAAGCGGGCCACGGGAGCCAAAGGGCAGCCGTGGTCAGAAGAAAAGGAGAGCGCCGTCGATTGGAAGTTGATTGTGGAGATTTCACTTTTGCTGTCATTTTTTTTTCTCCTTCGGACAAAAGCGACAAAGAACGGAGGGAGGAGGGGGGGGGGAAACGTCTGAGAGTCCTCGCGGGCTTCTCGGCGTCCACACAAAAACAAAATGGCAGCGTTAATAAAAAGCGATCGCTAATGCTCGTCTCGGGCGCGAGGCCGCGGGCGTCGCGGGCGCAGGAACGGCGCCGGCATTCTTCGCCGGGCCTTGGTCTTTTGTGGGGCCATGTGTCACGCTCAGAAACTTCCCATCCCGAAATGTACTCCCCCCCGATAAAGGCAGAATGGAGAGTGTTAGGCTTTTCACTCGGCGGGGCCATTAACAGGACGGCCTGAAAGGACTGGAAATGAACCGGGTTTGCTCAGGCCGGGACGCCCCGCGCCTCTTCTGCCGCTTTTATTTTTCCTTTTTTCTGTCGATTCTTCCATCGCTGACCCCGAAGCCTCATTATCGTGCGCCGCTCCGGGCGCCTAGGGGGCCGAGCTGCGAGGAGAGCTCAGAGTATCTGCCGTGGAACGACAGTTCATTAACAGCCCCTCCAGCTTCCACTCAAAGCACAAACACGCCGAGAATCCAGATTTGACAACAAATCCCACGAAAAGACCAACAGCAAAGAAGCCAGATATGATCTGTATGATGAGTTTTAATGGTTGTTAGCTTAGCTTAGCACATAATAATAACACTAAAACAGCCTCGTCTTCAGATTAAAACTAGAATATCAGTGTTCTGAAAGCAGTTTTAGTCATTTAAATTGTAAATCTGATGATTTTCTGCTCTTTAAAAACACGTCAGTGAGCCTCACTGCTGCTCTGGCTGACATGTTCCTTCATCACCATCAACACACACACACTAACACAGTCCCACACACACAAACACTCACTGTAAATTAATCCGCCGCTGAAAATAGTCCCCAAAGGTTAGCACCATTTCCTCCTGTTTGCTTGATTAAAAACTACAGCGAGCAGCTGATTTTACTGAAGCTTTGTTTTTTTAAGTGATTGAGTTTGTGAGCCATTTTTAAGGATTTCCATCTCGTGTCGGAGCCGCAGACAGGAAGTCGTGTCGACTGACACGTTATTGGTGTTGGTTGACGAGAAGAAACAGACTCGGGGCGTCCCGGCGGCCTCGGGGCGACATCCTGGTTTGCAGGATGCTTCGTTGTCTCTCTGCTGTCATTGTTAAAACATCACCTGCTTGTAGAGGATCGCTCAGGTGTGACCACCTCACACAGCGATGGCTCAGGTCACATGATGACACCTGAGCTAAACGGCATCAGCAGGCGACGACTGAAGTACAAATACTGTTTGTGACTTCAATAATCCACAGCTCAGTCAGCTGATTTATTTTACTAACGATGGTTGTGTCAGAGTTAACGCTGCGTCAGGAGGCCGGGCTTCTTTACGTGGTCCGTCCCGAGACCTGCGGCTCCGCAGATCCATCCGCATCCGTCAAAACCAGTAAACGCTCAGGCTGCGAGGCAGAGGAATGTCTGGCGACGCCGCTCTCTCGCTGGCCGCGTTTCGACTGTGAGTCACTTCCAGTGTTTTCCTCACATGTCGTCCGTGTCGCCGAATGTTTTGTGTCAGCCGACAGCTTCACAGACGAGCTGTAGCCAACCGAGGTGGGAACTATTAGCCACCGCACCGCCACCGCCACTGCCAATGCAGAGAGAGAGTGTGTGTGTGTGTGTGTGTGTGTGTGTGTGTGTGTGTGTGTGTGTGTGTGTGTGTGTGTGTGTGTGTGTGTTTACACTTGTTGAGGCGTGAATGATTGTGAATCTGAACACATTCATCTGTCGTCTCCTCATCGAGGTGAACGAATCAAACACAAACTGTTCTCAGGATCCTCCAAC